>NW_009610554.1:29387-38572 GCF_000690535.1 Cariama cristata
CAGCTCGCAGGCAGGGAGGAGGGAAGGAATGCAATGAAGAAGAGGAATGCAATGCTCTGCATGACCTACAACATTAACAGCACCCTGCATTGTGGCCCACCCCATTATTTTGATCACAACCGCAATTTGCTTAATTGGTATTCCTAAAAAATGACAGAAGACAAGTGTTTGCATCAATTAGCTGTCGTTTCTTATTTTTCCTTGAGTATGTTTTGCTCAATTTTTCAGCTTCTTTAACCGGAAAGCTGTTGTAAAAACTAAGATATGTACCAAAGAAAAATCAGATCCTTGTTTTATTTATTTAGTCACTGGAGACAAACACTCTGGTTTAAATTACAATGGATTATCTGACTAAACTGTTGGGGGAATATTTACTGTATCTTTAAGAAGCCTCTCTCTCTCTCTCTTTCTCTAATTCTTTATAAAACGCTTTGAAGACTCTCCAAATTAATTTTTTCATTATTAAACAAGCATTTCAGATTTGTTATCTTACCTTTCATAATGTCTGCGAGTACATGTAGCAGCACTTGTGCTTCCAGGGTTACCACCTAATTCATCATAAATATGTTTCCATTGTCGACGGGCTGTTATCTGTAAAAATGGCAATGGAAAATTTAATCTTGCATCTTTACAGATTCTACAGCGTTTGAGTTCACAACAACAAATGCATGTGTGACACTTTCAGAACAGCATGTACTACAAGCACTATAAAAGCCCCTACAGAATATATAGAGAGCACAGAGCTTTGCGTGTCTTTTTTTTTTTTTTTAGGTAAGTTAACACTATGTCTATTTTCTTTCTCTCTAAAATGGAGTGATCTGACTGATTCATTATCAAGGCACAAGCAATACGGTCTCACAAAAGAGAATCGCAATCAATACAGGGTCATTAACCATCAGAAGTTATGCAGACAAATCCCACGGTGAATTATGAAAATGAAGCTCAAACCATACTCAGCACAAATAATGATTACATAGTTATTTTAACTGAATTAGAGAAAATAAATCTGCTGCAAAACCCAAATCCACCACAGAATTCTGTAAATCCACAAAAGCATAGTCCGTAACTCTATACGTTACAAGCTGTTTATTTTTATCCATTTATGTCAGTAAAATATATAGATCAAATAGTAATGAAATCTTAACATACTCCAATGTTAATATTTGAGCTATGTACTTTATTGGACCACACTGATGAAAATAAACATCTTGTAACATATTGAGTTACATACCATGGTTCTGGTTTTTTGTACAGAAATTAGGATTATACAGAATAACAGATGGAAGACCTGGCAAGAATTGTTTCTGAATACCACTTCATTATTTTATATATTCCGCTATATTTAAAACAGGAAGAAAAACAGGAATAGGACAAGCACAACAGATCACCCTCTTTTGCCTGCAGCTCATAAAGAAGGCCAGTGGAAAATTGTGGGGGCAATTTGGGGAGAATTTTGTCATTTTCTGTGGAATGCTGTGGATTTTAATATATTCAGCCCCGGAGGCTTCTTCAGAGTTACCCACAGAGCAGTCAATGGCGTTTACTGAGGAGCTAAAGGCAGCAATCAGAAGAAAACAAATATTACAACTTGCAATCTGAGGCCTGTAATTTTAATCTAAACAAGAGAAGATAGCTATTGTCATTAAATATGACAGGGTAAGAGGTGTTTCTTTTTCTGCCCAATGTAAAAGGAAAATCCTTCCTTTGCAGAAATTATTCTCCAAAGCCAAAAGCATGGCTGGAGACTTATCATTTGATAATGCTACAATTTCTTCAAGTTTATTTTTCATACAGTTCTCCTTAGAAAACATCAGCATCTCCAACTAACTATTAGCACCTGCACATAGTTTGCACTTACAGACACTTGGGAAAAAAAAAACAAGAGAGTATTTTATCTTAAACCTTATTTACAGCAAAATGGACTGACTTCACTAATTTTATTTTCTGTCTTCTGTTACCAACCCAAAGACTACAAGCACAAGAGAGATATAGCAATTCAAGGATAAATTCTGCACAAACAAATTATTTAAATACAAATCAAACAGTCATCTGAGGATAAGGTTCATTCTAAGTCTATTTTGTTTAAGCTCTTATGCTGTCTCTTCCCCCAGTTACCCACACTTCTACATATTATTACTACTAAAGGGCTTGAAGAACTGGAGTCCTAATGAGCCATAAAGAACACCACCTCCTGAGAATATGAACAGATGCTCCTTTTGCAATCTGAAAGGTCAAAAAAGAGTTGGACCAAGTACCCTGCTGTGGAGGAATGCCTGGATGGGAAGCTACCTCTGGTCCTGCGTACCACACCCATCCCACCAGTCCTCAGGAGAGGCAAAGGACAGAGGCACGGCTGGACAGCCCTTGCCTTCTGGTAGCTCCCAAGAATCACAGATCCCCTGGGGACAGCTGCAAGTGGCTTTACATTAAATCAGGTCTCTGGCAGCCTCACAGACTAGGGGAGAAAAGATGCACAAAGCTGACCTGGGGGCTGTGGTCTGGCCCTCTGGCAAGCACAGCCTGACTGGCTTGCAAGGCTGTGGGCCAGGACCTGATGCTTTGGCTAAGCACAGTGATGCTGTGCAGAAGCTATAAATGAAAGTAAAGAATTAGTCAGCAAGAGGACTACTGCAAGTCCCCTTTTTAAACATCCCAATGTGACTAAGCAGCACGGTCTCCATTTTCAAAAGGAACATGTTAACCTTAGAGCTCAAGTATGATTAACTATGAGCTGAGTCAAGAATGGATACTCAAGCTGGAACATCAGTAAACACAAACAACTCTAAGGGGAAAAGGGAATCCCTTTCAAGTCCCTGGATCGTTTTTGGCGTCTCTTTTCTCTATGCTGCTTAGAATAGTAGTATTTTCACAAACATTTGCCCAGCTTTAACCAATTCTGCCTCTGCAACGGACCAGAACCCCTTGGCAATTAGCAGAGCTGTGCCCTCCCACATACAGAGCTAAGTTTAAACTTGACATTCCCTGAAACGATTGTTGTTCTAACAAAGCCTGGGGTTGAGTTTTCCCCTGCTCTGGAAAGTTTAGGTTTTATGCTTAATAAACTTCAAAGGACTAAAGTAACTGATAAATTGCATCCTTAAACAATCTGAACAAAATGCTGCACTGTGGAAACTTCCCAGTCATCATGCAGGGCAGCACTGCTCAAGCTGCACGCTCATGCTGGCCACATCCAAATCAAGGGCTGCTTTCTTCTCTCATACAAGTCCCTCCCAGTCACCTCAGTGACTAGGAACTTCCTAGGGAGCCAGGAAAGGGCAGTGCTTCGCAATGCTTTGCTTATGGTTGCTGCTCCTACCAAAAATGCCTGCCTTGGCTGATTTTACACAGCAGTTTTAACCCTGAAAGGGCTCATATGTGCTCCTGGTTAGTAACATGTTCATGACCGAGGCACATGAGGAACAGAAAGGCAGACAACAAAAGGTATGAAAATGGTAAAATATTTTAGCTGCCTGGGCAGGGAATTTCCCATAAACATTCAGGAGTAAAGTGTTGGGTTTTTTTAAGAGCATGGAACTATAGTGGCGTAAGACAACTAAGACTCTGCAAATGCTTTACCAAATGTCCTGAGCACTTATATTTCACACCTCTACTAATTCAGCTTCAGTTTCCTGACGTAAGTTGACCCGCTCCAGTAGAAAACACACAGAAGACAAAGAGCCTTTGCTGCTCTAGTTCTCCAATTTGTTTTCCCTACTCCTACCAGTACATACATCCCTCACAGTGCCTGCCACATTTCTAAAGTCCAGGATGCTCCAGGCTCACCCATTCATCAAAGCAATTGCCCAGGCTAGTCTCTTCTCTGACAGCTTCCCATTCCAACGCTGGCTTTAGCTTTGAAGCAGTCTTCTGGTTTGCAGACCCCTCCCACAATGTGCTCCAACCCACAGCTTCACAATCCTAGAGCTGGGCCCATTGGAAACCAGGAGCTTTGAAAACCTTCATGACATCTTTCCCAGAATTTGGAGTTATGCAAGAGACTGGTCTGCCCAGTGACCTGAGAGCAGATCTGATTTGGTTCCTATAAGCACAGTATTAGGCAGTGAGTGGTACTCAAGAACAACCAAATAAAAGCAATGATCTTATCTACTAAGTAGAGGACTGTTTATACACATGCTTTTAATGGTGTCTTCTGCTTTGAGAAATCTTAAGGTCTTCTGCACTGCAACCCCAGCTCCCAGTTCCTTTCGTCATGAAAAGGCTTCTTGCTTATTTCCTGCTGTGAATCCAATGGGGGATTTTCTGGTCATGGTATGTGATGTTCACAATGCTCTTCAAAACAGAGCTCTGGGTATTAGCTTTGTATGAAACAAACCCAGGTAGCTTTGCATTCCACTGATATATCAGTTTCTTCGGGCCTGCCCAGACGCAGGACTGCTGTACATGTCAATCATTAGTTTTCAAAAACTAAAGCACTTTATTGTTGCTTCCAGGAGGCAGCAGTTAAATGGGATCCCACTGAGCTTCAGTAAAATTTAAGCTGCTACAAACTGAAGGTTAAGCTCCACCTAGTTTTCTTTTTACCCTTTATCTTTCTAAGACATCTCCAGGTAGAGTTCATTCAGCACCACAGTCTTCTGCAAACATGCCAAGGCACTCCTGTGTTGGCTCAAAAGGAAAAATGCCACTTCACGACATGCCAAGGACAACTCTTTAGGTAAGTCCTGGAAGTTTCCCATCTATGAACATCTGCACCTTTTACTCACTTGACTTAGGGTGACTGAGAAGATTCCAGGCAGTGGCTGTTAAATGCCACTGCAGCTGAGCCCCCTAGAATGTGTCATTATTTTGTATTTCATCCAGGGACTTGGGAACATTTTAAATCATTCATACTGTTAAGGTCTACCGTAGAGAGTGCTTTCCAATGCACTCTCCTATTATTAGCAACAAAGATGCTCATTGCATGCATCTTTCTTTGAGAGAAACATGATCCCACCACTTCCAAAGAGATAGCTTCATCTGTTAAGGACTTAAACCAATTTGTACAGGTTGCTATTTTTATTAAGCCTGCATTATGTCCAACAGGAAGTACATGGGAGTATGGTATTACACAGATATAGACGACAACTAACTAAGAATTAGTAATCAAACAGATAATGGACAGATGAGAAATGACCCTCACAAGTACTCTAACTGGAGAGCCCTTAAATATGACATATGACTCACAATCAAGACTTGACACTACTAGATACCCTGTATGTATATCCCGTATGTGCAGGTACTACTCTCTGTCAAGCCTCACTGGATCCATTCCAGCCCCTGATACATGACAAGAAAGAAGAGCAGACAGATGGCTAAGAAAGTTGTTCTCTGCATCTCAAATCCAATCCCTGGCTATTTTAATTCACTTTTAGATTCTTAACTGACAGGACTGGACTTGGAGGTCTTGGACTGCTCCATGAACCTGGGCAGAAGCTGGAAAACACCGTACATAATCTCTGCTTGTTTCTCAAAGATGTTTTTAAAGCCTTATTGCAGTATCTATACATGGACAAGGTGGACAGGGCAGGGGATGAAATTGAAAATGGGCTGGCTATCATTGTTCTGCCAAACACAACGATGTAAAGTTTGCAACTGATTTAACTGGGAAGGTTTCTACACTTACTAGTAAAAAACTAGTCATCTGACCACTCTAAGTTCCCATATGTGATTTTAACCAATCTTCTATTTCTTTCCTGTTCATAAAATGGCCATCGCATGCTGAAGCCGGATATATACTTTAAAATATTCTTTTCTTTACAATACTTCCAAGAGTAAAGACTCATTTCTATCTCAATGCACAAATCAGAAACTTGCGACATTTTAAAAGAAGTGAAAGATGATGAAGGCCTTATAAGGGACAAATGACTCGTTCAAGTCAGATGGAAGGGTTCATACAGATAAACGTGTATTAATCAGGGTAGGTTTGAGAAAGTCTTTGCTCTGCATGTGAATTCTCATCATCAATAGAAATTGGCACTGTGCGTGTGAGTGGTGGATTCTGGTCGTTATTGAATTACAGCACTCACTCAAAACTTCTACATCTAAGGAGACCTGCCTAAGATTCCGGAACAGAAACTGAGCTCCATGTCATCCACTGCCTTGCTGAAAAATGAAACACGAATCAAACACAAAAGCATCTCAGCAATGCTTGTCATGATAAAATATATGCAAACAAATGCAGCTTGGCAAACTCAATGAATATCAACTGGCCATAAAATAATAAAACCCAGGGTGTGCGCAGGTCAAAGCATTGCAACAACTCTTGGTTTGACATTCAGGGAATGTAAAACAAGGCAGATCCATATTGAGGATGAGACTGTTGACAGAAGAGAATGAGGTCAGGAAACCTCATGCTCCATGTACAACTTAAATTGCCTCACAAGGGTCCTCCCAACTTCAACTCTTTTGCAGAGAGCACAGACGCCACTCACATCATAAAACCAGGATCACTTCAGCCAGTCACTCTCAAACCAAAGCTGGGCTCCCAGGTACGTCAGAGGGTGTGAGCTATGTTTGCCTTGCCATTTACTGACCACCCAGCAATTGCTTAGTTTCTTCTCTACGAAGAATAAGCACCACCGGTACATTTTCATCAAAGGTGACAAATGCCCCTGAACAACAGAAAACATCTGTCACTGAGAAAAGGACAAGAGCTTTGAGACAAGGGTAGACCGATGCTGCTCTGGATGACATTCTCACGTATGTGATCCTTCCCCTCTGATCCTCTCATGTTTCTGCTACCATTGGTAGACCTGGCTCTCTGGCCTTGTCTTCACAAACTCACCATCCTATTCTTGCTCTGCCCCAGGCACAGAGGTTCACCTTCTCCAGCATCTCTAAATCCATCCCTCCTCCTCTCATTCTGGCACTAAAATTCAGCTCTCTCCAGCAAGCCACCACTTTGGCATCCCTGCTTCTATAGTCGGTTCCTTGAAGTAGATCTGAAACGTTGCTGTGAAAATCGCCTGCCTCCCTGAGCGCTCTGAACGTGCCACTCTCCTTTCAACCTCCCTCCTGGCCTTCCCTTGTGCTCTAGATCAAGTTTAAGATTTTAGCCCTCATTTTCATCGCACTTTACAACTCACGGCAGTTACTGTTGGCTCATAATTGCTGTAACAATCCCTCTATGGTAGCTATTCATTCATATATACCTATAAGCACACCTACGCACACTCCTGTACATAAGCATGGTATGTGCTGATTAATGAAAGATAGAGGAACAATAAAAGCTAAACCAAGCATATATTTCTGTTGAAAATGTTAGATTTCATGTTTCACAAAATCCCAGCCACACCCATGCTAATCAACCTGGGCTGCTGATTTACAGAACAATATGCTTTGTTGTATGGAAGGAAAACAGTGAGTTTTGTATTTTGGTTCAAACGACTTTCAGTTTCCTGATAGTGCATTTCTTCTTGTCATTTCTCTGTGGCACAGATACGTCCCAGATTACTTCGTAAACAAAGCAAAAATAATTTCTTTCATCCAACTGCGGCAGGAACCGAACAACTTAATCTGATCATTGTGTGCAAAGAAAATATTTCCAATGACGACATCTTCCTATGTCAATTGGTTTTTATTACAGATGTCATCTCGATGTGCCATATTAATGCAGGTCTGTCTTCTCATTTCAAGATTTTAATCTAAGTTTGTTGCTCTAATATTTTATTGGTTCAAAATACATGCTGTAAAATCCATGGTCATCAAATTTTCCCGTGAGCTAAAAATAAACTGCTCTTGTCAGATATGGTTAGCTGATAAAAAGTGTCAGAGACTTTTCTGAATTACTTTGATAACTTCCTGTTTATGTGGTACTGACCCTTGTCTAATAAAGATCTTTTACACTTGGAATAAGAGAAGATACTGCAGCATACTATTTCTTAATGGACAATGCTGATTACTTTTGAAAGCCTTTAATACATTTCCCATATTAGACATGAACAGATGTCAGGGATGTTGCCAAGTGAAATTTCTTTTATGCAGTCTTGGCTTGTTGTACAATAATAGCTCTTTCTCAACATGGGAAAAAATTACAGACCCAACTAATTTCCTTGACAGGGAAGAGTTACATATGTTTTCCACTTGTAGTTTTTACGACAAGTTTACAATTTTGCCAAACCTGGAACTAATTGGGACCGTTTCCAAAAATGGTCCAATAAACCCACAATGTGTACAGCTAGCCTAAAATGCAGCAAATGATTGTTTGCTTTTACAATTTTTTTTCTAACAGGGAAAAGTTAGATTGCACAATTATTTCATTAAGTTACTTAAACACTTACTGTTTCATATCCTCCCAGTTTTTGAGCAGCTTGAAACATAGTCCAAAGGTTAACTGTTAGAGGGACAATAAGTATTTAGATAAGCATTGCATTAACCAACATATTTCAAAGAAATGTAAATTAAACAGTTTTTAAAAAAGAAAAATAGAGAATAAAAGCTCACAGCCCCTGAAAAAGCTCCTGTGAAACATGTTCCAAAGAGGTATTTACATAATCTGAAGAGTAAATATTAGTCCATACTATATATATTTTAAATTACATATAAGAGAACATACTTAGATTCCTTAACAGGACTGGAAAAATACACTGAGACAAAGGTAATGGGCTCATTTGACTTTGCTGATAAGAGGCGTGGTATAATAACTGCACCATGTTTCCATAACTTTGATAATAAAAATTACTCATTGAGAAGAATGTTGCTTTTAATTATTTGTTTAATACTGATTTCATTAGCAAGCAAGCAAGAGACACACACTGGCTCACAAAGCCTATTGATTAAACAACAATATCCAATATTTACTGCAGCTCAAATAATGGTCTCCACGATCAATAAACAATAAGCTGCCTTCTAACGGGTCCCGTACGAATGAACCCAGAGGGAGTACAAATGAGAATTACCATAATAATTATCGTATGGGTGGTTGTGCTTTGCCCACAGCTGTGGGGTTGGAGGAACAGAGGCAACTCAATTCAAAAGATGTGTTGGGAGATGTTTGTTACTTGCTACAGGACTCCTCCCCTCTCACGTGCTTTTCATCCTGGCCCACTGTCCCATGGGGCCACTGCTTGCTGCTGGTATCTCACTTTTATTTCATTTATCTATTTATTTATTTATTTATTTAGACTTTATTTTATTTTACTTTATTTATTTATTTTACTTTATTTTATTTTAATTTTTATTTTTAT
>NW_009610555.1:0-337 GCF_000690535.1 Cariama cristata
CCGAGCAGGGCGAGGGACCCATACCTGCAGCTGAAAGGAGAGAGGTTTCACCCTTTGGGGAGCAAAGCCCAGAGGGTGCCCAAAAGCCCCCGGGCAAGTGCCAACCATCCCCTTGTCTCCCCCTTCCCTGGAGCAGAGGTCGTGACAGCACCCACCAGCCCAAACCCCTGCGTCCCCCCATTTTCTGCATCGGTGCTGCAGTTCGCACCCTCCCTCTCTGGCTTTGGGGGTCGACAGGGGAAACTTTGACTTAAAACCCCCTTGTCGTGGCCACCATCCCTGCACCCGGCCGGTGCTGCCCCGGAGCAGTTCCTGGCGCTCCACGAAGGACGTGCTG
>NW_009610555.1:359-1617 GCF_000690535.1 Cariama cristata
GGGCGGGGCTCATCCGCCCTCCCCGCCTCCATCAACGACAAAAAACAGAAATACGGTTTGTTTGGTGTTTGTCTCGGGTCGAATGTTGTCACGCTGCTCTTGTTGGCATGGAAAATGCATCCAGTTTTCCACAGAAACAAAAAAGATTCCTCATCTGTGTCAAATTTGTAATACAGCCTGGGGGAAGATGGGAAACAAATTTAGCTCTTTTTTTGCTATCAGAAAAAGCCCCGTTTCTTGGTGAAGAGCCGAGCTGAGCTTCGCCCCGGAGCGCAGCGATATGAGCCACCACCGCTCTCACAACCCGAGCTGCTCCGTGCCATCCCATCCTACGGCATCTGCCGAAACGCCGCCAGGAGCCGGGCAAAGGGAATCAGGAGAGGAGCCCCGATGCGAAGCTCGCGGCCCCGGAGCAAATGGTTCTCCTCCCTGCCACCCTGCTCAGCCACGTCCATGCGGGCGCAGGACTTCCCTCCCCAATCTGCAGCCCATCAGATGGGAGCTAATAACTGTTTCCTCCGCAGATAAGGGAGAAGCCTCAGAAACCCAGCCAAGCCCGGACAACAGGGATTCGGGATGCTGGGGATGCTGCTGGGCCCTCAGCAGCCTGCTCTCCCCCTCCCTCGCCCCCACTGGTCCCCAGGCGAAGGAAATCCCCCACCGAGGAGGGAGACGTGGGCGGATTACGTACTTTGCCGCAAAAAAAATAAAAAAGAAAAAAAGAAAAAAAAAAAGCGCACTCTTTCTCCAGCTCTAGAGAAAGGGGCTGCGGAGACATCGGGGAGGCTCAGAGGATCTGGGGATTTCTCCAGCCCTGTGCCCAGGTGGGGATGGCAGCTCCCAGGTCCCCATCACCTGTGCTGGATGAGCCCCATGTGCCCAGGTGGAGATGGAGGCAGAGGTGGAGATGGAGGCGGAGGGGCTCCATCCGCAGCCCGGCAGGTTCAGGTCTCTCACCCTGGCGTTGGTGCTCCCTCCCTCCCTCCAGCAGGAACAACTGGGAATTCTCTAACAAAGTATTTCTTCAGTGGAAAAGCAGCAGTTTGTGGCAACTGGAGCTGTTTGTGGGAAAGGACTGGATTTTGATTATTTTTAGCCTGGCTTCTTAAGGAAATGTGGCTTAAGCAATCACACGGCCTGTCTGCCTGCCCGCCCAGCTGTCTGCCCCTCTTCCCCCAGCCACGGCTGATCCCACCGGCTGATTCCAGCCAGAGGTGATGGAGGACAAGGATCAAAAATAGGAAGTTTGCACATTTCC
>NW_009610555.1:1671-5653 GCF_000690535.1 Cariama cristata
GGGAAAGCAACTCCAGCCCAAAACCCAGCAGCACCGTCCATGCCAGCCCCATCCACGCCAGCCCCACCAGGAGATTGCCTTGCTGGGCTTCAGGCTCCCCAGGTCCCGCTCACTACCAGGGGATTTGGGTGGCCAACATTAGGGAGAAAGGAGAAAGACACTCCTTGCAACTAAAACTCATTTGCAGATGTTGGAAAGGCTCCCAATAACCTTCTCATTCAGCAGCTGCCCAGGCAGAGCCACCTTTGGCAGGGGTCCCTGCCCACCCCACCGGGCAGAGCTGCGCTCGCCAGCAGGAAAGTCCTCCCTGGAGCCAGGGGCCGGACTCTGCCAGGTCTTGGGCATCAGTTAATAAGAGCTGCCGGGTCAGACATCCTGAGGGTCACAGTCCTGACCCAGGGTGACGCCAGCCTCCGGGGACAGCCCGCTCCTGGTTTGTCCCCAAACTGCCTTTTTCCTAAGGAAAAAAATAAGGAAGCATCCCGGCACGCCCCAGCCCTGCGACGGTAGCGTGTCTCGCTGCCACAGCCTCTCTTCCCGATGGGGAAAAGACCCCCGGGTCGGGCAAACGGCCGCCTCCGCAGCAGGCAGGGCAGCGCAGGAGGGACTGGCCCAGCCCTGGCAAAGCGGGGCAGAGAAGCCGCAGCAAAGAAAGGGCACTTCTGCAAAGCCCCAGGCTCCAGGCTTCGGAAAGAAGAGGAATTCAGAGGCTATGTTATTGGCTCCCAAGTTATTATGTGTCATCGTATATATTTGAGACAGTCTTTAGCCCTCCGAAGCTGGTGGCCAGTGGAGCAGCGGAGGCTGAAGCGTGGAAGCTGGCAGAAGCAGAAAGCCGCTCTTCATTTTGCCCTGGTAGAGGAATGGAGTAAATCTTACACTGCCTTCCCCACTGACGCAGCGACGATAATACGTACTTAATTGAATTTGTGCTGTTTCCAGTCATCCACTTTTACGTGCTTGCAGGAAGCAATAGGTTGATTTTCATTTCTACGTTTGAAAATTGGGAAATCAATGAGCAGCCAAGGCGGTGCTCCTCTGAGAGCTCTGCCAGCTGTGCCAGCTGTGCCAGCACGCTGCCACCTCCATGGCTCACGCCCGAGCCCCCCAGATTCTGCCCAGCCCTGGGCAGCGGCGGAGCGAGGGGCACCCAGACCTTCAGTCCCTCTCCCGGCTACAGCCAACAGAGCAATGTCTCCATCAGCGAGCGAGGCCCAAACCAGGGCTGGGCAGCAGAGACCGCAGGGCTGCTCTCCCAGTCCTGCCGGGAAGCCCACACCATCCCACCCGTGTTCGCCGAGGCGGCAGGACCACACGAGGTTCTGCCCCGTAGGGATGCTCGGGCCTCCATCACGCTGCCCCTGTAAAGCCGGACAGGACCCTGCCTCGCTTTTACAAGGGCGGTGGCTCTTCAGGAGCCTGAGACCACCGTGTCTCCACCGAGGCGGAGGGGAGGAAATGCTTGTCTGCCCTCAAGCCACGTTTCACTGTGGGAGCGGGAGCCCTGGGCTGTAAACGACCCCCAGCCACTGCCCCTCCAAAAGCGACCGACCCCCAAGCGCCACTGCCCCTCAGCCCTGGGGATCGATTGAGGGTGAGAAGCACCGGGATGCCCCGCAGCGGCCGGTCCTCTGATGTGGGCTCTCTTGTGTCTCGTAACGTGGGTGAGCTCACGCTGAGGCTGCCCGTGTGGATCCTCTGGTGTCTACTAGCACGGCTGCAGCCCCTCCTGGGAGGGCATCTCCCCAGGACAGGACTGGAGGGGCACGGGCATTAGTGGGGTGCCCTGTGCACACGTCCCCCCCTGCCCTCAGCTGTTTACTCACAGCCTGTAGGTTTTGCCCCTAAATTTATCAGCAGTTAGATGTTTCTATAAGCACCAGAGGCTCTCCCGCCTCGGAGCCTGGCAGAGCCGGGAGGGAGCAAGACACAGCAAGTGATTCTGCGGCGGCAGAGACCTAGGCTGCCTGGGACCGAGAGGCTCTCCCCTGGGCTGCAGCCAGATACACAGTAACTCCCGGGAGAGGTGAGAACCCAGCTCATTCTTTTAACCCAGCTCATCTTTTGAACCCCGCTCCTTTTCGCTCGGAGGCAGCAGCAGCAGCCAGGCCAGCAGCCGCCTCGGCCACCTCCGTTGAGGACCTGCAGGCCAATTGCTGCAGCACAAAACTCTCCTGGTCCAAAGGGAGTCAGATCCAGCTGCAACACGTGGGAGGACCACGGCCACCTGGCTCTCTGGAGTCATGAAAAAGCAAGAACCATGTCCCCATGGGTTCCTCACTACCCCAGAGCCCAGCACGGGACCACGTGGAGCAGCCGCCTCGGCCACCTCCGTTGAGGACCTGCAGGCCAATTGCTGCAGCACAAAACTCTCCTGGTCCAAAGGGAGTCAGATCCAGCTGCAACACGTGGGAGGACCACGGCCACCTGGCTCTCTGGAGTCATGAAAAAGCAAGAACCATGTCCCCATGGGTTCCTCACTACCCCAGAGCCCAGCACGGGACCACGTGGACACTTGCTTACCCACTTACACAGCACTGGGAGCGGTTTGGTGTAGCTGGCTGAGAAGGAACGCAGTAATCCCACCAGCCAGGAGTCTGAATCTATACCTCATCTCCTACAGCATCACCGCCTTAGCATCCTTAACTAGACACTTCAGTGTCTGGGTGATGATGGATGGGTGGAGGGATGATGGATGGGAGCGTGCAGTTAGACGGACAGATTGATCCCTGCATCCCTGGGAGCTGCTCCCGATAACCCAGCCCAAGGTGGGGAGCAGCCGGGGGCTTTGCGAGGGCTGGGGTCCGCAGTGGAGCTCCAACCGGCAAGTTTGGGCTGCAGAGCCCGAGGACACGTGGAGCCAAGCCCAAACCAGGCCTGCAACCTGTACGACAGGCTGTATTTAAAGGACTAGTAACATCAAGGCTTGCAGCGGCTGATGGTCCTGCTGTGAAAGAGCTTCACGAGCAGCCGCTGATAAGGAAAAGCACTGGAGACGGCAGCCGTGGGCACCGTAAGCGTAGCAGCACAATTTGGGCTGTTGTCTGCCAATACCCAGCCTCAGAAATCACCAACAAGCAGCAGTCACGGAAACCCCATCCTACACAACTGATGGGGACAGTAAGCACCAGGCACACCAAACGAACCCAAGGGCAGCCCGGCTCTCCTGCCACCGCCCCTGTCCCATCCATCAGCAACCGCAGCCAAGGAGCTGCTCCATGACGAAGCACCGCTGGCACCCAAGCCCAGCACCTGAGCATCCGCAAAGGCAACAGCTTCGATCAGCCCGCTGCTCACCCACAGCAGCGCACTGGTCCACCGGTGTCCCTTGGCCGGGTCCCCAGCCACCACACAGCTGAATCGATCAGTCTTTTGTTCCCCAGCACAGCTACACCCACGCTCACGCACCCACCAAACAGCATCTCTCTTAGAAATAGTCACGAGTGGGGCAGAGCAAGGGCCAGATCCCAGAGCCAACGTGACACCAGCCAGGAACACGGCAACGATCCCACGGCTCCGCAGGATCACCCACTTAGCAGGGAGCCCACGTTCCCGGTAGTTGTGCTGGCAGAAAGCAAGGTCCTGATGCCCCCGGGAGGCGTGGGGGAAGCTCCCCAGCCCACGGCCCCAGTGGCTGCTGTGGGACCACAATTTTCTCTTTCTTCCCCTTTTGGAATGCAACAGAGGAAAAATCCGGGGCCATTGGGAGCACAGGAGTGGTGGGAAGCCAAGAGGCGTTCCCCCCAAGGCACGCTCAGCCGACGGCCGGTATGCCTGGCAACTCCAGCCGCTCTGGAAAAGCGGGGAGGACACAGGGAGGTTGTTTGCTGCCGGACTCACGCGGGGTGGGACGTTACGAGCTGACAGGAGCATTTCCCAGAGCCCCCACCACCACCGACTCAGCCTTTGGGGTGCTGCCACAGCCCCCCCTCCCATGGGATGTCTTCCTCCAGCACCCTTGTCCTCATCTCTGCAGTGGGTG
>NW_009610556.1:0-1135 GCF_000690535.1 Cariama cristata
TCCTCCCCGCCGCGGGGCTTTGATCCGTACGGCGAAAGAGCAAAGGCAGCCGCCTTTGTGCTCCGGGAGGCTTTGAAGTTTCCCAAAACCGAGCGGGGGGCACAGGGAGGGCGGCTGGTCCTTCCTTGCCTGCCTGGCCCCCCCTACAGCCCCGCTTTCAATTATTTCCTTGTTCCCAATTAGGAGCCACCTCCGACGCATGCAATAAAACCTGCAAACTTTCCCGGAGAGCCCCCGCCGGGATGTCGAGGGCTGTGCTGGGGGCCACACCGCATAGGACCCCCCGGGGGTCCCGGCACGCTCCCTCCCACCCTCCATGGCCACACTGCCCCGCTCTGCCCAGCACAGGACCCCCAGTTTGGGGTGGGTGCCTTCCCCAGGGCCCTCGCACCCCCTCCAGGTGACAGCAGGCAGGTCCCTGCCCAGGCGGGTGACAGTAATTAGCTCTGTCCCTAATTCTCAACCCATTTTATCTTTTCCCTTCCAAAAGCGGAAGAAAAGAGAAGCTTTTTTCCAATACCCCCCCCCTCCCCTTCCCTTTTCAGTGGCCTTGCTCAGCCCCGGGAGGGTGAGCGGAGCCCAGTGGGTACGTGCGAGCCTGTGTTTTTGTGAGAAAAACTGTGCATTGATCATTTCTGGGAATCAGCCTGTGTTTTTTTACTCTGAAGCATCCATTATACACAGCTGCTTAATTGACGAGCGCTGCCTAGTCACCTCGGATGCCGGAGTAAAACAGCCTAAAAGCTCCAGCGCAGAGGAAGTCCGCGCTTTATAAATTGATTCAGTGGGAGAGAGAGGGAGCGAGCGGAAAAAAAAAAAAGCATTAATTACAGATGCTTCTGTGGGCACTGTTTTATGGCAGCGAGACCAGGATGTGGGCAATTCTCCTAAATGTGCTGATTAGACAGCACTTCATGTCTCGGAGCACATTAAATGGGCTCTGTAAAGCTATTAAAGATGCAGCGCCATAAAGAATTGACGAGAGCGAGCGGCAGCGGCGCAGCCCCAGGCTCCTGCCCAGCTCCTGCCTGCCGAGTTCGGCAGCAACAAGTCACCGGTGAGGCCGGCCGAGGCGCGTGGGTGCCGGAGTCGGGGTGAGCCGGGGTGGTGAGGACCGATGCTCCTTCCCGGGTTT
>NW_009610556.1:1268-1518 GCF_000690535.1 Cariama cristata
AACCCCTGGCCCCCAAAAACCGCCTGGGGCCGGGGTGGTCCCTCTATCCTGCCAGGAGGGCAGAGACCCCGACCCCGCGGTGGAGCTGCGGGGAGGCAGGAGCCAGAGCTGCTCAACCGTCACCTGGGCCCTGGGGAGAGGGGACCTCTTCTCCCCAGGCTGCTTCTGCCTGCCGTGGAGCGGGGAGGGCAAGGGCAGATTGGGAGAGGTTTGGTGCCAGCCCAGGGGATGTCACCCAGGGGACAGGAGA
>NW_009610557.1:0-12369 GCF_000690535.1 Cariama cristata
GCTTCTGGCAGCTTCTCACAGGAGACACCGCTGTAGCCCCCCCAGTGCCAAAACCTTACCATGCAAACCCCATGCATTTTGCAGCCCTGCGTGGGTCTCCTGCAATCGCAGGGCAGTGCTGGGACCTTGGCTGTTTGTCCTGGACACAGTGACACAGGCAATCTTGCTGACCAACAGGTCTGACCCATGGTCCTGTTGCCTGTGCTGTCAGTGGTGTCTGGTGCTTGCAGAATCTTGTGCACGAAGGAGCCCTGTTGCATGGTACCCTCCCTAACAGTGTTCTCCAAGCTGGGATTTAAGCCCTGCTCCAGTCTCTTTTTCTGTAGGACTGATGCAAGCTCCTTGTTTACCCTCACAGAGATCACCTTCTTCTTAAGCTTCAAGACCCTTTTGGCTTGGATATCTTGCTACTAGCAGTGACAGCCTATTCCATTTTGGGGGACTGAATAAAACCACTCTTAAAGCAGGGTATAAATCAATAAGATGCGATAGGGCAAAGGCAGGAATAGAAGTAATTGGACAATCATAAAGCTGGAAGTGAGACAAGCAGATTTCCCAGAGGAGCTAGCCAAGAGTAATACATGTGTAGGTTTACAAAAGAGCTCCTGTTAATGGAGATAACAGATGTGGTGGTGAATATAGCCTTTGTCAGCACAGCATAATTGGGATGTTCAATGGCTAAATGAAAAAACGTGGACTTCTAATTGCTATAGCACCTGCATTCCTCAGCTAGCACAAAGCTCCAAACCTTCAGAGAGATCAAAAAAAGGCTGAAAGTTTCCTGGCTTGCAGGCAGCTGCTTTTTTCAGTTCCCTTGGGAAATTGTTCAGTGACAGCTTAGGCTGGTCCCAGCAAGTCCACTTGGCAACTGCTCACCATTTTGCTGTGGGAAGAAAGCAGAAGATCACACTGGGTCCTGTAAAATGAGCAGAAAGGTTGAATTTTTCTTCTTCCAGTCGGCCAAGGTGACAGCTCCTGAGGCAGGACTCCTCATGCCAAGAATGTAGTGAAATGATCTCACTCAATCTAGATTGCCCGTGTCTCCATGGGCTTCTTTGGGCTGCAGAGATTGAGTGCTCCATTTCCGCATTGCCTCCTTTGCTGCTGTTCCAAACCTCTTGCAATCACTCTGCATAGGGCGGGGGTAGTTCACAGAGAGCTCCTAGCATGTGAAATCTGTCCCATGTGCCTTGTGTTCAGTCAGGCCGCGGTCCTTGTGATTCCTAAATGCAGCAGTGCTCTGAAAGTTCTGCTCCGACATGTAAGGTTTCACCGTGAGTCCCACCGAGAACTCATGATTCCAACCAAGTGTCAGGCCAGGAGACCCTATTAACCTCATTGTTTATCAGCTGTGCTCGAGCTGGCAAGCTGCTGATATATATAAGATACTTGTGTCCCCTCACACTGTGCTGCCAACCCTGTCGGCATCATTTGGCCAGGTTGTGGCACAGGTCTTCCCGCTGCCCAGCCCGCGCTCCTGGGGCTGAGGGATTCGGTGCCTTTCTCAAGAGAAACCCCAGCTCCTGAAGTACCAGCTCAGTTCTTCCCGTTTTCTCTCACATGACAGGTGAGACCCATGATGTACTTTTGGACTGTGATCTCTGTTTTCTCTTTGTGCTTCTCCCTTGGCCTTCCCATATTTTCAGGAAAGGCTTGAAGACCCTTATGGCAGAGAACATTCCAAGGAGAGTTTTCACTTCCCAGTATCTGTGGATCTCTATCTCAGCCACGTCATTTTTTTTTTGGTATTCCTTTGCAGATTGTCCTCTGCTGACCTTCCCACTTGCTGTATTCTCCAGCCATCAGTGACACTCATTATTTCTAGACGGAAAAATATGAAAGAAGAAAAAGCTCTTTCAAGTTGCACAGGCTGGGCTATCTTGTCACTAATCTGAGGGGGAAAAAAAAAGCAGCAACCACCAAAGCCTCCCCACACATGTCTCTGAGCAGTTTGAAAGGGACAGGACTCCTGTGATGTTGGCAATACCATGCAGCTCTGCAGGGGAAACACAGCTAACTGCAGTAGAGGTTTTAGAGGTGCAAGCGGCAAACAAAAATGGTTCTGCTTTAATGAGTTACCTTAATTTCTGTAAACTTTACTTGCTATAATCCCCTCTAATGAGTTACTTCTCCTCAACAGAAAAAGGGTTACAGATAATGTTTCAGCTCTTGGTTCATCCTGTAAGGGAAGTAAAACTTATGAGCTTAAAGGTATGTACAATGTGGGTCTGCTTATGAAAAGCAGACTTTCTTGCTTACTAGAGCCACCCTTATTGTGAGTATCAATCCCACCAGCTCACTGCAGTGCTCCTTAGGAGACTGCAGTAGGAAGAAGGCCCTGGATCTCTGCCTGTCTATGCACCTTGCTACACTCGTACCTGTTCAAGGATGTTGATGGGGATGTGGCAGAGGATGCTGCTGAAGATGTGACTGTGGAGCACTGTAGTGGAAGCACCAATCGGCTAGTGTGTGTGTGTCACCGTTTAAGGCTGGACCAGCACTTAAAGCGGGTGGGAGATGCTCCCTGTTCACCCCTTCCTTTCCCAGAAGGGAAGGAGAGGAGAAAAGGGAGAGAGACTTAGGAATTGGAAAGTTAAAAAAAACTTTAATAAAACAATAACAGTGAAAAAGAGTATAAATAATATTAAAACTAATTTAAAACTAATACTACTAATAATAGAAATAGAAATATACAAAACCAATACTGCTGCTCCCAGTGATGATCATGGGACCACGTGCCACACCGCGGCAGCTTGCAGTGCTCAGGTGACAGAGCAGGCACCCGGACATCCCAGAACTGCGCTCCACAGCAGGCAGGAACCCAGATTCAGGGATGCATGGATCAGGGTCGGAGGCAGGAGAGCGAGCAGAGTCCCACCGGGATGCCATGCATGAAGGGAAGAGGGCTGACCCCTGTGATCCCTGAGATTTATACTGAGTATTCCCGTGGGTGGGATGGAATACTGCATTGGTCAGTCCTTGACCACCTGTCCCCTCTGCAGCCTCTTGGGAGTGCGACCCCTCCTCCACCTTCCCCCCACGAGGAGCCCAGCGGAGCCCAAGAGAGCCCGCAGGGAACCAGCATCCACCCATGGGTCTTTCTGCATAACAATCCCACTCCTGCCCCAGCAACAACTACAGACATTAACTGCCATCAGCTCTGACAGCAGGCACTGCCTGAAACCTGGAGTCAGCTTCAGACACTATAGTTACTAAAAAACTTAACTGAAGGAAAAAAAGGTCTACTGAAAGCAGAAATAGTCCTGGTTCAGCCAAATCAGGACAGTCTGTTACCCTGTTTTGGGACAAGATGAAGTGCACATGCCTGGGTGACTCTGCCTCTGCTGCCACAAGCCCCTGAGCTGACACAGGGATCACCCTGTAGGAAATGGATGGCAATAGCACTGCTCCTGCATCCTGGGCCAGCTGGGCTACCAGGCTCAAAGGCTTAACCCCACAAAAGTCTGCCTCCAGGTTAAAGGCGCCGCAGAGTGCAATCTTGCTGTCAGCCTTCAAAGCATACAAATATATTACATGATTCCAAAATTCAGCATCCCATGCATGTCCAACTAGAAGAGATTTACTAAGTCTTTCTTTATAAGCCTTTTTTCTTATAACTGCTTTTAGGATCCAAAGTATCTGCCAAGCATACTGTGCACAACCCCCTCTCCACACCCACACTGGCATTTCATTTCAAGCTATGCTGATCCATAGCTCTTCCTGCAGTCATGCAGTGTTCAGTAATATTTTATTTATCATAGGATTTAACTTCAAAATTTAACCTTTTCGTAGCTTGAAAGATGTCTTCTTGAAAAAGTGATGCTTCTTTAGTGCCATACAGACGTGGTTGCCTTTAGGCTTTACAGAAATATTCTTTGGTATCTTAAGCCTTTTCCATTTCTATCAGCTTCCATTTCTTGGTATTTCATGTGTCAGGTCATTAAGTTAGACCTGGTGGATTATTTTTTTTTCTTTAATTGATTTCAGTCCATGGAGGATGTTTCTTGGATTTACACACTGGCTTTGAATGGGGTTTTATGCCTTTGGAGCAGGTGAAGCCAAGGAAACAAAAAACTAGAACTATTCTGGGCAAGACTATTAAACTTTTTTTTTTTTTTCCTCCATTAGATTAGACTTTTTCCATAGATAGGCTTCTGAGAACATCTTAGATTAGAACACCTCTGTAGCTCCATAGTTGCAATGTCCAGCCCAGTACTCAGATGGGCCTTGGGATATCCCAATTTTATACTACAAGTGCCTGCCAGAAAAAGTACCTCTCATCAGCAGGGAGCACTGATTGCAGTAGTCAGTCACTCACCGTAAGCAGTGTGGGCCCCACAGCCTAAGGAACACATTTTTTGAGATAACAGAAAATGTAGACAGAATGGAAATAACCTGTCAGGAGTGAGTCCAGGGCCAAGGCACGGGGCACCAGGTGTTCATGTATGTTGCTCAGAAATGAACCTAGCTTTGGGGCTGACTGTTCCTGCTTTCCTGCCTGCCTATCTGTGTTGTTCAAGAACAGGAGAGAAGCCAAATCTGATTCCTGTCTGGTAAATTCAGTGGGATGGGGCAGTATCTGAGAACAGCCCCACAGCTTCATGGCTCTGTGGAGACCTGCTTGTGAGGAAAGGGAAATGGTGACTGCTTGAAACAGCCTGAAGGGGTGACAATTTTCAATGAGAAGCCAACCAACAGCCCTCAAGCTTCTCACTCACCTTGGCATTCATGGGCAATCAGACTTACAACTCAGATGTCCCTGGACACTGAGCATGGACATTTTCCCATATGGCAGACCTTTGTACCTACTGCTTCGCTGGTGCTGCTGGACATAATCCTTCTCCACATAGGAGCTGGGTAGCCCTGGCATTTCTGCTTTGCTTGGCAGAGTGGCACCATCTCCACCTCCAGAAGGTCCGTCCTCTGTCTACAGTGGAAGAGATGATTTTGCTGCAAATCTGCCCAACAGCTTGACCCTAATCAACTTCTTGAAACGAACAGAGGTGGATCCCTGGAGTTACTGCAGAAAGCTGAGACTACAGCATGGAGTACCCCAGGAACTGCCAAGGATTCAGAGCAACATCACACAATCTAAACCTGCCCTCTGGGTTGAGAGCAGCGACGGACCACTTAGTCCTCTGAGACTTCATGGCAGGTTCCCAAGATCTCTTTACAGAAGGAAAGGGGATAAGCGGCTTGTTTCAGGGATCCTGTAGCCCCAGGGGAATAGTTACATAAGTCAGCACCTCATTGTCTTATATTTGTGCTTCTCATCCCTGGCTCAAGCCTCGGAAGGGTTAATATACCACTTCAGTCCAGGAAGACACTTTCAGCATGCTCTTTCAATTGGTTTCATTCCTCTCAGAGTATCAGGTGTCCATGGCACCTGCATAATTTATAAAACTCGTCCCAGCCTGCCGAGGGAGATGAGGGAAGATATTACTGAGGGTCTGAATGGTTATGCCACCGTCCCTCTCTCCGCTCCTGTGAAAGAAGCCAAAAGACTTTGATGTACAGCGTTATGTTTTGCTCTTGAATGACACTTCAATGTCAAGGCAGAGCATGTGTGCTTCCAGAAACAGCTTTTGTCTGATCTCACTGCTCACTTGCCCTTTGCAGAGGTTTCTAGGCTGGGGTAGAGTTATAGGAGGTTCCTGCAGGTACCATTTTACTTCTTAAACATTTTAAAGCAGAATGATTGTATTGATTGTGGTTTTTTCTTTCAGTCCTTTTGTAAAGGAGAATACTTTGTACAAATAGCAAAGCTGAGGGCTGCCTTGGCCTAAGGAGTCTCCCCACATCTCTCTGCCATGCATTCCTCCTCTGTCTTGGTGAGGCAGAGGGAAGGAGGGAGCCTGGAGGGCCCTCTCTCCCTCTGCTGTTGTCTTTTGAGGCTATTCTCTTGGCTTTGATGGGCTAAAACCCAGTAACAACAGCCCATCTTGGGGAACTTGATCCTGTATCCAGACTAAGAAGCTCAGTGAAGCCAGGAAACGGCTAAGCACTGTCTGGCAATTATCCATGCCATCAGATCATTAGCATGCTTCTTGGCACAGTTTTGAGCTGTGCTAACCCAGACTCTCCCAGGCAGTGCTGAGGGATGGCTCAATGGTTAGCGTGGACCAGGGACCATTCCCACCAAGCTTTTTGGATTCAACTGCCTCTTTCTGTGGAGTTCAGTGGTGTGCCTATAAGCCATGTTACACCAAGGTCAGGGATGGAAACAATCCTGGATGTGTTTAATTCCCAAAACAGTCACATCATGGTTATCTATTAAGGTTGCAGTTCTGAAAAGTGCAATGGTTAATCGTTCAGTAGCCCCCCCGCAACAGAGAAGGGATGTATATAGGGGCCTAAGAAATCCACCCGTTGTAAGTACACAGGGACAGCGTATTTCAGTATCAGATCTTTCTCATTCCTGAGCCAATCACACTGCCAAAAAAGCAAGACATCAACACTGCAATACAGAATAAAGCCAAGAGAGATGTTGTTTCATAGCTGCATGCAACATGCTCCATGTATTTTCACTGCTCTTGGTATGGTACGTGAAATATATAAATTAAATATTTAAAAATACTGAACTGTAGAGTACTATTTCTCCATTTTCAGCACTCATTAGAAACAAATACTAAACTAGACACGCCACACCCCTCTGCGTTGGCACACACACATTCATCAAAATGCAAACATGTGGATATTCATGAGTCGGCCATGACTTACAGTAGTTTGCTGATATTAGAGCTTTCCAGACAAGTTTCAGTAGAACTGGGCAGCTCAGGGAAGGTTCCATCAAAAGGTGGAAGGACATAAAAAAATTGGATAATGATGGTGGTTAGTACAAGAGGCTCCTACATGGATAATGACCTCTGAAAGGCTGTATAGGCAAGCGACGAGTAGCACAGTGTCATTGAATACGTGAACTTGCCTGAAATTGCAGAGCGAGTAGAGACCAGAGGATTCCCCTTGGATTCCTTTAGACTTGGGTGCTAGGAATGTTTTTTAAAATGTAGTTAGGCACATAAAGATGTAAAATAAGCACTCAGTAGGATTTTTAAAAACACGTAATTCCTGGTAATTTTGTGGGAGGAAGGTGCCTGAATACAGGTAAGAATCTGGCTTTAGGTTCCTAGGCATTTACAGAATAAATCCCAACAGATGCCTACCTACTCTGTTAGATACCTACATATATTTTTCTTCCCTGGAAGCAGTTTAAACATGAGCCTCTGCTAGTCCACAGAGATGCTGTTTGGGTTTCTCAAGGACTCCTGGCAGGCAGCAGCAGCACTGGGAGGGAAAGCTTGAAGTTTCTGTAAAGCAGCACTCCCTGTGATTACTGTAAGGAGTGTGTCTCTGCTGAAGGCGTAATAACTGACTGGTATAGTAACAGCTGAAAGTTCTGGCATTATAATAGTCAAATTAAATGCAAAATGCATGCATAGTCATTACTCGTTAATTAATCTAAATAATTGATTATTTCAGAAGTATGTCTGATCTGCCTCTTCTGCAGCTGCTTCGTTTGCTGATCTATTGTTCTGTGGACACATATTAGAAATATTTGTAAAATGCACAAAATATTTAGCATTTGAGTATTGCATGAGTAAAGATGCTTTTTATCCAAACATCCCAGAAGCAATTAATTAACATCATAGCCTCAAAGAAGAGAGCTGTTCATAAATCATTGTCATTAGACCAACCTGTTCTGGTTGCTGGAACAAAATAGTTAGTAGTCTTATTTGCATAGCCATAGGTGAGTCTTCTAGCCCCCTGTATGATCAAAGAAGGAACTTGATAAATACCTTCCTTGAGAAAAAAAAGTTTGCAGGTAGTTTACACTCCAACAAGACTTGGACTGCATGTTTTTCATGCTAACAGCAAAAATCTTCATCCTCAGTGCTACTCAGCCTACAACATATGGTTTGTGAGTATCCCACTCTCTTTAAGAGCAAACGGCTGGTTCTATAGGCATGTGTACGAGGTTTAATCCTGCCAACAGCCCCGTTAAGTGCATTCTGTTGTAGCATGTTTTTCTCTCTGATTTATAGGGTGTAGCTTCCATTTTAATTTTGGCAATACAAATCTCTGAGAGAATTTTAAACAGTAACAAAAAAATAATAGCAATTAGACTGATTAGACTAAACCATGAGTGGCTTAGCTGGGTAAGAAGCCCCCCACACCTGATCTGTTTTGCACAGAGGCAGTTGAGGGCTGCACAGCCCAGCCGAATTCCCTTGGCTGCCTACAGCAGAGCCAAGGGCAGATCTAAGCCCTCCATCACCACCAGCCTGCCCTGGCCTCCTGGACCATGCTGCTGCAGTGGGAGAGGATACAAATACCTGGCAGGACTCCATAGAGGAAGAGGCACTCTCTAGGCTCGTGAACTAGGCAAAATTTATTAGAACGGTTCATTAGAAGGGAGCAGTGGCCACGACCTCAATGACTCTGTGCTGATAATGTCGTAGGAAACCTGTGTCACCATGGCATTGAGTCCTCGGACTAATATGGAGCACCTCACTTCACTCAGGGCTCCAACATCCCTCACATGGGGGAACAAGGGCTTTCCACCCTCTGATGTCTCCTGCAGGCAAGGAGCACCCAACGGCATTTTCCCTCCAAAAAGAGTTAGAGAGCAGCTTTGTTATTGAAATAACAACTATAATCTAAAAAGTTTCTTTTCCTTTTCTTTTTGTTGTCCTTTGTCTAGTGGGAGGGACAAGTAGTGCCAACAGTTTTCCAGATGACCTAACATCCATCATAGGATCCCCAGGGTTGCTCACTGCCAAGCACCATCAGGAACATCACCTCCCTTCCACACAACATTTTGAGCCAGTCCCTCTTTCTGATGCAAAAAATGCAGATAACTTCTTGCCTTCCCAGAGATCCTCTCCCTTTCTTCCTTCGTCTGTGCTTTTACAGATGTTTTACTGTTGTCTAAGCATCAAGGGAACTTTAACACGTATGTTTTCCTCCTGCATAAATCAGAAAGAATTTTAGCCCAGATATTGCCACAAGTGTCTTCTAGGCAGTAGGTTCATGGGACAGCAAAGGTGGAAAGCTGTGCATCAAACGTCAGCACTCAGCAGACATCTGAGGAGTCACAAGCTCTTTCCAGGCTCAGCTTTATCATCTAGACCTTTCCTAAGCCCTGTGATGAAAGAGGAAGCTTGGTAGTATCTGAGCAGGGCAGATGGAGCTTTGAGCAGCATGGAGGTCTTTCCCTGCCTTAACTTGGGTCCAAAACTGGTGTCACAAACTTCTCCTCTTCTTTTCAGAGTGACCAAAGGACTCTAGGAAGTTGGCAACTTCACTTTTAATCCTAACTCTTCTCCTGACCCACTCTGTGCTCTTAGCCAGACCACTGCCAAGGTCTTCTCCACTGTGGGTGGCTTGTTTAGAGCAGGGTCTCAGCAAGGGTACTGCAGGACCTGATTCATGGGGAGTATTTTCAGAATAACACTGACTTGGAGGAAGGTTAAATGGTGATTACGATTAGGCTTATCATATTGTAATTTTGTTTTTCTAGCTTCCTTTTTATCATTCCAACCACCATGTGATTATATGATTTTCATCCTTGCTTTGCAGATGTAGGCAAGTGGATAGTTTGGATATAATTTATGAGAAAACGGACCTATTAGAGTTTGTTGCATGGTAATATCAGAGCCCTTCTTGATTGCAGAAAAAAATCAGTCTGTCGTAAACGCAATGATCCCTAGCACAGCCCTTCCAAATATCATGGGGAGGCACATCAAGCAAGTAAATGATCACAGGTCCAGTGCAGTTTGTGGTGGGAAGACGTTACCAATTGTGGTCATTAAAGCAACAAAAAAGGAAGAATATCTTCTTTCAAGCAAATAATTCTCTGCAAAGGAAGATACTGCAATTTCTGAAGAGCTTCAAAGTGTATTTTAAAATCAGTTTTGGGAATCCAGCCATCTGTCCAAATATTGAAATTCATCTACAGTTTCAAGTGGGAGTTCGTCAAGCAAAAACATCCAAGGGAGCTCCCATGCCTGCTGTGTTACTGGGCTTGGGTTACAGCCAAACACCATTGACATAGTTTTCTTGCTCTTGCATCTAAACATTTTTTTTGGCTGCAAATCATCTCTGAGTGTGAGCAAAATATAGCTGTCAGTTTGGCACAATCACATGTTAAGTGAAACTACTAGAGGTGATAACAAGATTGTCCATATGTGGATGGAGAGAGAAGAAAGAAGAAATATTCCCTGGTCACATGGAGGCTCGTTGCTCCCTTACATACCCCTCAATGAAGGGCTGAGAACCTCAGAAGTACTGTGGGTCTTGCAAGGCACATAGAAATGGCCTGCTCTGCGCCACTTCATTGTTTCTTTCATACTTTCACTGGCAAAGTTGGTGTTTTTTTTTTTCTTTTACGAGTATTGCTATTATTTCAAGGTAAGGAAAATAATTAAACTAGGCTAGGGAGAAAAGTCAGCACAGATACATTTGTGAGAGGACTCAGCAGTGTAGAGAACAAAATGCTTTCAGTTGCTATGCTGTACCATCAGCTTTTAGAAAACATAGTCCTGCTCTGGAAAGGTCACTTCCCTCTCAGCTGGATCCAAGTTTTTAAAGCCAGAACTACTGTTGGCATTGATTATCACAGGCCTTGACCCAGAAACTTGGCAATTATTTTTAGAGACTAGTCCAAGTATGCAGTCTTCAGGGATTGCAAGAGACAGCAGAGCCCAGGCCAGGAGGAGCATGGGTGGAGATGGTCATAACATTGCCATTGCCGTGAAGGTACTGATTCTGCCCAGGCTAAGGAGTGCTGGCTGAGTAGCTAAGGTGTCAAACCGCAGCTCTAGAGAGGGGTTGTGTGCAGCTGCACCCAGAAGGCGGCAAAGGATGAATAAGGTCAAGGCCTGGCAGGAACACAGCTTTTGCAAATGATGAGACTTCAGCTAGATCTAGAGTCCATCTTTGAAGAAACTCCTTTTTTCCTGAGACTATCAGCCCTTTAGCACCCTTCAAATGGCTGTGTCCCATGCCCTGGTATAGGAAGACTTGTCAGAAGGCATGGAGATCTGCATCTGCCTCATGCTCCCCAAGCATGGCTGTTGTACTCTGACACAGCTGGGAGAAGGTAGGCAGATCCATGTTGATTTCACTCAAGACTTTTGATCTCCAAGATTTGGGGGTTCAGGAGATGTTTTTGGTCAAAGTCACAGAGGATGGTTTTGTAGAATATAGTAGATAACTAACAAATGAGGAAATCAAGCCTGGGACCTACAATGCTCCTCTCCTTTGTAAAAACCTGGTTCTGTGGCATCCATCCCAACATCTGTTAGGCTTTTCTGATATTCCTGATCAAAAGACCGGGGAAAAAAGACCAAAAGATTCGTGGCAAGAGGCAAGGCAGTATGTAACAGGCCTGGGAAGTTTCCTTTGCAGAGAGCTCTGGTAAAGATGCAGGCCAGGAGTTTCCGATAGCAAATTAAGCAGAGGGTGAAATCTGTACATCAGCCAATTAGGAGGAATGGATATTATTGCTCTGTACAAATAATTGCCACACTGGGAGGCCACCACCTGGGGCTTTGCAAGTGCTTGCTTCCAAGAGAGATTACTCTGTAGCTGGGTTTAATTCCAGCAGTTTGACTTGCAGTGATAAACTCAGTCTCTTCGCGAAAACCATGCGCTGTAACTGTGAGCCAGGGGTGTTCTGCTATGCCAACACACTGTACCCCACTTAACCACCCAGTTGCATGGCTGCAACTGGTGTGGGGACAAGTGAGTCCTCTTGAGTATCTTCTCTCCATGGTGGGGATCCCCAGGGTAAAACCACATAATGAAGTCCCCTGGCAGGTCAGTGCTGGGGTGGACCTGTTCTGCTGGGCACAGGAGGTTGCAGTGCTGAAGAGGGACCATGGCCCTCCACCATCCATCACAATGTGCAAAAGAGAGGCAGTTGCCAGCAGTGGGCAAAGACTGATAAATGGAGCTGCCAGTTGCACCGTGCCGTGTATAGAAACTTAAATGGCAATCCTATATGTCCAGGAAGTCTTTGAACAGTCAAAACAGGTTTCTGGGGAGCTGTGAGCTCCCTACAGGTTTTTCCCATACTGCAGGTAGAATCCTAGAATCATAGAATTGCTTAAGTTGGAAAGGACCTTTAAGATCATCGAGTCCTAGCATAGCTGAGACCACCACGAAACCATGTCCCTAAGCACCACATCTACATGCCTTTTAAATGCCTCCAGGAATGGTGACTCCACCACTTCCCTGGGCAGCCTGTTCCAGTGCTTGACAACCCTTTCGGTGAGGAAGTTCTTCCTAATATCCAATCTAAACCTCCTCTGGAGCAACTTGAGGCCATCTCCTCTTGTCCTGTCATTGGTTACTTGGGAGAAGAGA
>NW_009610557.1:12400-49171 GCF_000690535.1 Cariama cristata
CCCCCCCCCCCTCGCTACACCCTCCTTTCAGGTCATTGTAGAGAGCGATCATGTCTCCCCTCAGCCTCCTCTTCTCCAGGCTAAACAGCCCCAGCTCCCTCAGCCGCTCCCCATCAGACTTGTGCTCCGGACTCTTCACCAACTTTGTTACCCTTCTTTGGATATGTTCCAACACCTCAATGCCTTTCTTGTAGTGAGGATGGATGAGGCTTACTGAAATACACTCCCAAATTGCAGCTAAGATTGACTTTTTGCCTTTTCACTTTTCTCCGCACAACAGGACTCACTCTTCTTGCCTGCATTCTCTAGATTTGGCTTTGTTTGTTTTGTTCGTAAACTCACAGTAAAAAGCTCTTTTTTTTCTTTTTTTTCTTTTTTTTTTACTCTGAGGATTTGGGAAGTTTATAACATTTTAAAACTCTCCATAATCTCATAAATAAAGATGAAAATATTGTGAAGAGTCAAAAAAAAATGCAGACAAAGCAGAATCATTAAATCTGGGACTTTTAATGCATTCCTTCATCTGAGACTTTGATGGAGAAGCCATTGCTCTCTGCGTTTTCTCTCTGATGGACACCTGGGGATGAGAAAAATGATATGCCCTCAATGCCAGTTTTGTGCAGTACCAAACACCCAAATGAATGTTATATTCTTGAGGGAACTGCATATTCTTAAGATTTGGACAAGGTCTGACATGGGCATGCTGGAACATTAGCAGGTGATCTTTAGTTTCACAGTTATGTGGGACACCTGACAACAGATAAGCAACAGCAGGATCTAGCAATTCATTTCATCCACTGATTTAGCCAGTGTTTGGAGAACCTCTTCACAACAATATTTCTTCCCTGTGTCTTCTGTCTTTTTAATAAGGAAAATCTTCTCTGTAGCACAGTCCTGAAACAGGTCACTCAGGGAGGGCATGGTGTCAGTCTTTGGAAGTGCTTGGGATCCATTAGACAAAACTACAGCTGACTCGATCTGCTGTTGGAGATTGTCTTGCTCTGAGAGGAAGAATGGATTTCTTCATAGCACTTCTATGGTTCTGTCAGAACAAGCCATGAAACTCTACAAATATCATATTTTCTTATCCCTATGAACTTTTCTAGAGGAGGAGCTAAAACAGATCGAGGTATCAGCCAACAATTTATTGCCTGTAGCATCTCACCTCTCCAGTGAGCTTGATCTATAAGGTGCTGTGTGCTTCCTCTGCTCTGAATGAGGCTTCTGTGGCTTGCAAGAGGCAACCATAGCTTGACTCTTCCCACTTTAAGCACCTCCATTTTGTTTGTTCTTATGCAGAGCAGTTGTCAGATTCTTTTTTTGGGATTTATCCTTCCTACTCTGGAAACTTGCACAGGAATGGAGCAAAAAAAGCCAAGCATGCCTCTGGCTCTCAGCACAAGACAAGGTCAGAGCTTTCCATGACATCCTGGAGAATACATGTGAAGCAGAAAGTAGAAATTATAGTTCCTCTCTTCACTGTATTCTTGACATATCTTAGTCTTCTCTACCAGTAGTTAGATAGAGGAACAAGGCTCCAGGGTGCCACCACTAGCCAGTTGAGGTGGAGGTAAGACCCCAGCCTGGCTCAAGCCAGAAATCTAAAAGGACCTTGCTTTTGGAAATTCACCTGCCATCATGACCAAACTGAAGATGGAGTCATCTCCTGCATACGGTCTACCCAGTGAGAACACTTGCCCAGGCAGTAATCAACCTGTCAGGAGCCTGAGCATGCACTTCTTGTATTCTCCAAAAACAGAACAGCTGCTGAGCCCTGTGGACTTCTAGAGGAACAACATGGGATGATACACCACCAGCTGTGGAAGACACTTGGCCAAGGACTGACCCTTCTCAGAATGTCCTCAGGCAAGTTCACTTCAATAGCAAACTACAATGCATGAGGAGGTTCTTCATAGACCCCGGGCAGGCAATGTTCCCTATGTTTCAGCAAGAGGGCTTGCTCTCCTATTTCCCATGTCCAGCCTGCCTCAGTGTTCCTAGCTGTGAAAATGATGGCTTGGAGAGCTGGGGCTTTAGTTTTACTTCTGACAGAGGGTGAAAGAACATCAGCACATTTGGGTGGAGTGACCAGAGCCAAGACCTGAGTGTAGGTTGTTCTTTTAGGATGGCTTTCAGCAGTAGGATCCCAGTGACATAACTTTATATAGCTCAAGCTCAGATGTTGGAGTCTGAGTGGTTCTTTCTCCACTTCCTTTACAGAAGGAGAAGGAGAAGGAGAAGGAGAAAGAGAAAGAAGAAGAAGAAGAATCCAAATGAGAGGCTTTTACCTCTGTGTTAGGCATGTAGGCAGGGCAATGAACACTCATCACTGGTTCTGTACAAGTGGAACTTAGATGAACAAGATCTCTCTTTCACGTTGTTAGAGAAACTGTTCTTTCTCTGCTGCTTTTATGTACTTCTGGAGGTCAAATCGACCCACACTTGGCAAGCAGGGGCAGATGAAGCAGACACAGGGTTAGGCATTCAAGGTAGAAGACCTAGATTCCACCAGATGAAATGAAATGAAATCTTGACAATAAGCTGTAATTTCATAGAGAAGTACTTCGTGGGACAATTACTATTTAGAATAAACTACTACGATACTTTCCCATCTAATTATACCCCAAATCACTGTGGAATGCTTAGGATAATCATGGTCAACTACTGCCAAGCTGTCTTATAGAATTAAAGAAAATATTTAATTGCCAGAAAGCCACTACTGAATAGACATCTGTGCACTGAACTCAGGCCATGACAGCAATATTATTTTTTCACAGAGTGGTGCTCTGTAATGTGTCTACTCATACTACTATACAAATACAAGATTTGCATTGACTTACAAAGTACTGCAGCCTTCCATATTGTACTTTAATTACAAATGTTCCATTCACAAGAGAGGATGGAAAAAAGGTTTTCAAGGAATTTCCACAGATCTTTCTGCAATTTTAGGAGCAGATGCAGGAGGATCTGGCACAGAGTGGGCTGGGGCATCCCCTCAGGGTACTGTGAGCCTTCTGCAGTGTTGACTGGGAAAGGCAGGTGAATGTTGACATAACCATAACAGCTTACATGGGGCGTCATTCAAAACTGCCTCTGTGCTAAGCAGTGCTGCCTTTAGTAGACTGATACTGTGCTGAAATACTATGTAAAACTACTTAAACAGTATCATTTTGACCACAAAAAATTGTGTGTGTTGCTTACTGACATCCCAGATATGTGATTCTCCCATGCTTCTGGGACTCTGTCACTTCTCAGGGAGTGACTGGTCTGCCTACAATTTCTTAAAGGATTATGCTAAAAATAAGCTGCACTTTGTGATAATGACGGATAGTCAAATATAATATCAGGGGCCCAGAACCAGCATTGCTAATCTAACACCATCTCTAACTGAAAGTATGCAGAGGCTCAGATGAGTTTCTGGAGAAAGAATTATTCAATTTCCCATTTTAAATACTCTACTTCGAAATGCAAGGTCTCCATTTGTACTAGTCTCAGGGGAACCTGTTGCTGATAGCACAAGTTCTTTGAAGCTGTATGTGGTGTAGTAGGGAGCTAAGGAGTCTTACAAGGAAAGAGAGGGATAAACTAGGAAATGAAGATACGGATGAGTGCAAGGGGGTGGCTCTCAAGCAGAAGGCAGCTCCAGAAATATCTGGCTAAATGAACATGCATCCATCAGGGCCAGGGAAAGTGATGTTCAGACAGAAGTCAACTCTCTGGCTCCCTGTCCTGTCTGATTAACTCCTTCATTCCAAACAGTCTTTCTTTTTGTATGAATTAAATCTGTAATCATCAGGACATGGGAGGGTGCCACCAAAAGGCAATTCATTTACTCCAAAATATACAGAGGTTGGATGTTCCTGGAGGAACATGCGCAGTCCCTGAGGTTGTATATATAAATAAACCAAGCCTCTGAAACTCAGTTTTACACCTAAAAGAAGAAATTAAAAAGTAAAAAAAGGGGAAAAAAGAAAAAAAAAAAAAGGCAATAAGAAAGGCGTGTTTTTTGCTCTTTACAATTACCTGAAAGGTGATTGTAGTGAAGTTGGGGTTGGCCTCTTCTCCCAGGCAATTCATGATAGGACAAGAGGGGATAGTCTGAACCTGCACCAGGGGAAGTTCAGGTTAGACATTAGGAGGCATTTCTTCACAGAAGGGGTCATTAGGCATTGGAATGGGCTGCCCAGGGAGGTGGTGGAGTCACCATCCCTGGAGGTGTTTAAGAAAAGACTGGAGGTGGCACTTAGTGCCATGGTCTAATTGACATGGTGGTGTTAGGGCAGAGGTTAGACTTGATGATCCCAGAGGTCTCTTCCAACCTAATCGATTTTGTGATTCTATGATTCTGTTCAGCAATGCTATTGCCAGCATGTTAAAACATGAACCTACAACACTGTCAGAAGTAAACATGGAGTTATTGGCCCAAGTTAGACCACAAGTGTCTGTCTTTCTTTAGATTTGTTAAAGCCAGACATCAGGCTTGATGTTTTCTTTTGCCCTGTTGATAGAGACAGACTAGGCCCTCAAGTCACAAGCTGAACCACATGATCAGAGAAAAAAGGAAGATGCTGCTGTTAATATAGCTGTCCGACAGATTTGAACCACAGATACTTGGGAGGCCATAAAATGATTTATAAACATTCTTTTCAGGATAAGTGCTTATGTAAATTACTCTGACTCCATGGAGTTTCATTAAGCCTTGGGAACAGAGATCTTGTTACTCATTCTTCATTATTTTCTCATTAAAAGAGGTTCCCTCGTCTGATGCATCACATCTAGTCTCTCCCCAGGAACTACCAGCAGAGGAAAGCCCATTACACCCACCTGCACTGTGATTGACAGTTACCTCCTCCCTGATCCCAGCCCTATTTTTTCATTCGTTTGCCTTGGTCTCTGAATAAACACAGAGAGTATCATCTGTTTAGAAAACTAAATGAGCCTGGCAGTAACTTTGGTTATCCTGGTGCTATTAATTTCCTAGAACAATGACATCCCTGCACACAAATCTGCCCTCCACCCTAATCTGCTCTCCCTTTTAATGCAGTAAATGCATAATCCCAGCTGGGAGCCATAGGGGCATTTCCAGATTGTCTCTGTTCTGTGTGACAGCACATAACACAGAGGGGCAGAGGCACATTGAAGCTGAGTAGTAGATGGGAGGCAGAGTGGGAAGAAGCTTTGCTAACAGATCTTCTCTTTGCAAACCTCCAAGGGCCCAGGACAAGAAGCTTCTCTGATTCCTGCTCTGGCAATATCTCTTGAAGAGAGGTGGGTCAGGAGAAGGCACATCTCAGGCTTTCGAGGGCTTTGATTGTCAAGTAGCAAAGACTCTAAACCCACCTCAGAAAGCCAGAGGCAGAGAACGCAGCTTCAAGAGCAGCATTGCCACTTGCTCCTACAGAAATGAACTACTCCTGTGCTGGAGCATCCCATTGCCTCCTCCTGAAGCTTCATGGGGAGGTGTACAGTACCAACCCCTACAGGGTGAGGGAAGGTGACCTGTGAAGGTCAGCTTGGCCTCCAAAATACCCACACAGATGCTCTGGATAAAGAAAGACTTCACATGAGGCAGGGAAAACTCTGCAAACCCTCCTGAGCTTCTCATTTGCTGTGTGCTTTTAGATAAACCCAAACACTTAGTTGCCTGCTCCTGACTGTAGCTAGCAGGCTGTCAATTGTGCTTGGCAGCACAGATACTAAATAGGGTAGGGGTAGGTGTCAGGTACTCACCAGCCCTGAACAGAGCCAGTGAACAAATATGTTAATTTAAAAAATAATGCAAGCGGTGTGCGGTAAAGATTTGTGGAGCTCATTAATGTTTGCAAACAGCTTTGACATCTATGCTTTGTTCAGATGAGACTTTGCCATTCGATGCCTGGGAAAGAAAATGCAGTAAGTAAAAGGCTTTCAAAGGTTCCCATAGAGCCCGTGCTTGGGAGCAGGATCATTCTTGCATTATTTTAAAGACTCTGGAATTCCCTTCTGTAATTTTTACAAAGACCTCTACATATGGTAGGTAATAGCACGTCCTTGCAGAGTAGTGTGAAATTGTATTTTATGTTACTGAGTCTCTCTTACAGTAATTACCTTCAACACGACACGTCTGAATCAGATTTTATTATAAAAATATATTTGTTTGAGATATAGAAGTAGTCACTTGATTACTCCATACTCACATAGGTTTTGATATTCATGTTTGTACAAGCCTACATTACTCACAATTAACACCCAGTGCTCAAGTCACCAACAATAGCTATTTTGTGATCATACAAGAGGGACAGATTTCCTCCCTCTTCCCATACAACTGTGGCATATACAGCATGTTTCATTTCTTGCAAGGAGACTGAATTCTTAGAAGTGTGTGAGTAGGTTATGTCAAGAGTGTGAACTGTTGTCTGTGTGGAGACTTTATTACATGTTTATATTTACCCAAATAAAGCAGGTCCTCGTTAGGCTACAGACAACATAACATCCTGCCATCAGCTGTTTGGTGCAGTCTGGGCAGTTTAATTGGACAAGTCCTGAAGAGGAAATTGAAATGCCAAGGGAAAGTGCTCAAGTTGCTAGATTTCAGCTTGAAGAAGTCCTGCCATAAAACACGTCTGTAGAAATTTGACAGAAATGAATCATTTTGAGAAACCAACAACATTTGCTACAGTATGGGAGCAAGAACCAGGAGCTCCCAGCCACTTTGAAGTGCAGCCCTGCAGAGGTTTTCAGCAGTGCTCTCCTGCCAGGTCACCAGCCCAGCCCTATGGAGCCTGTCCTCGTCAAGAGATGAACCCAGAGGTCCCAGCAGCCTGGAGCTTTCAACCACCATGCAACATGTCTCAGAGGCTGGACTCTATTTTGCTATTGCCACAGCTTAGAAATGTGAAATAATCATACTGATGAGAGTAACACTAAATTATGACATCCTTTGTGAAACAATATTGAACAACTTTTTCCATGCACCCCAGTTTTTGAGTCACTGCTGTCCTTGTGCACTAGCCTCTGGCTTCACAGAAACAACAGTGTAGTGCAAGACTCTGCTTCTCCATGTGCAGAAGTCACAGCTGATGGAAGATGAACACACATCTTATTTTTTGCCCATGCCTGGTTTGAAGATTCTTTATTTTTAGAGGAGAAAAGGCCAAATTATCTTTTCATAGAAAAAAAAACACTTCAAAATATTTCAGTTGGACAATCACAATTCATTGAATTTCACTGTTTTCAGTACGAAATACATTCACACTTCCAAGGCAGAATACACTATTTTACCTTATCACCATGACCAAATGTCTCATTTCAAATCTGACCTGGGTTTATTTTTCTGTTTTAGACAAATATCTTCTGGGATCTGTAGTACGAGCATATGAGGCACTGGCCTTTCTATGTGGTCAGATGCATTGCTGGGTGAGTTTCCGCAATGTCCCAACACCCTTGTAATTCCCATGATGTGGAGAGTCTTTACTTTGGTGCAGGCTGTGTTACACCATGGGAAATGCAGTGTGGTAAAAGTGCCAACCCCAAAGGAGAGAATGGGAGCCACTGATGACAGCATCCCTTTAACAATTTGTCTTTTCAGGAAAGCACAGTTTTACTACAGACTGGGTCACACCAAAGATTTCCAAAGATTCAAAAAAACAGCCTATTTTTATTTCAGTTGAACCTACAGACAACAAGCCTCAGTACTGGCTTTTAACAAGAAAAAATCAAAACACGCTTCAGCCCACTGAAAAATTTCCTTCCATCAGCATTGTGGGGAATGGATGACAATCTCCCCAAAGTTACTCCTGCGGACAACACTAGAGCAGTTTCATTTGTGATAGATGTTAACAACGGGACTTCATGTGTTAGTGGATGGCACAGAAATGCTGCAGGGATGAGAAAGTGCCAAGCACCAGAAGAGAAGACAGAGAAAACCTGTTCCTGTGGGTGGAAGTGAGCATGGGGTGCAGTTGAGTGATACCCCTAATTTGTCAAAGCTTTGTTTTCAGGGTTTCAGCAGCAGGAGCTGTCACACTTCCCTAATCAAGCGAAGTTCATGTTTATGGAATATTTCTGTTAGAGGAGAGGGGGGCTCTCCCATGTACCTTTGTTCCTGTCACTGCGTGAAGGAAAATCTCACAGTGTAAGAGGAAAGCGGAGCAAATGATGTGTGAGAAAATGTATTTCCACACAAGAGAGATTTCCCTGTAAATAGGATCTTGCTAAGCAACATAGTCCCTGCAGAACATGTCAGCTTGTGCATTGGGAGGTGCTAATGGCTTCTTGTGTAGAAGAGAGAGTTTTTGCCTTTTGCTGGTGAGGGGCTGGGTAAATTTGGCAAAGGCTAATTTTCCTTGGCTGTGGGGCCCACACACAGTGGGAATTGACAGACTTAAATTCACAACACTGTAGAGAGCAAAGTGACTATATGTAGCCTATGCAGCAGGGTTGTGGTATGGGACTCCCTCATCCTGCATTCATCCATCCATCAAGTATGAATAAAATAAAACTTAAGCCCAGGGTAAATTCCACTGTCCAGGGGGCTGACTTTGGCCACAGGGTTTTGAGGCAACTTCTGTTATGTTTCAAGTGTGTTTTATTTCCCACAGATGATGGCCATCATCTCTGGGCTCTGGGCTTACGGTTCTGGTATCCCTGGTACTCACCTCTGCTCTTCTGACAACCACAGCACTCACCATACTCTTTGTTGCTTTGCTCTTTTTTGTCGAAGTCTACAAACAGGCAGCGAAGGAGACCTCCATCTCCACAGAGCATCATCCCATACTCCCACATTGGATCAGGTTTGCCGAGGAGCACCTCAGCTGGGATGTCTTCTGCTATTCTCTTAGTCACCATCCCCTAATCCAACATGGGAACCAGAGGAAATTATCTTTCCCTGATGATAACTCATTTAGTCTGTGGCTTTAGCTTGGCTTTTCAGGCCAAATGTGTGTACAAGCATAAGCTGAAGCATTAATAGTGTTGGGAGAGCTGGATTTGCCCTTTCTGCTTCCCCCTACTGCTGAATTCTTTAGAGATACTCTTTCTGGTTCAATGACGACTTCTAGAGATTATTCATCTCAAACTAAGACAGGTGCCTAAGGCAGGATGAAGGGCTCTTTCTGTTGACTAGAGAAGAACTAAATTACTTCAGGACAAGTCACCTCCTTTTTAGGCATCTACCTTTAGGAAAAAATGCTTGAAAACAATGCCTATCTGTCCTTCAGCCCAGAGAAGCACTTCAGTGTGCTTGCATCAGCAAGGAAGCCTTGCTCACTTTGTAGGATAAAGATAACGGTATTACTGTCACCTACCTGAAGAGTTCTGGAGGCCGCAACAGCTGAGTGTGCTGTCGGTGGGAGGTGGTTAAAGCCAGCCCGCGCAGCTGCTGCGTACAGCATGCAGGATGGGGCAGACCCACGGCTGCTGGTGTGGTCCTGGGGTGAGACCCTGCCTTGTCCCTTCTACTACTTGACCAAGCCTTTGAATGATCTCATTGCCAGCTTCAGCCAGTCTTTGCCGAAATTGTTTCAATATTGCCTCCTGCCAACATGTTGGTTTCACCTTGTTGTCTTGGGCTGTTTGCTGTCATGCACCGCAACCGAAATCACACTGTCAGAGAGCTACTCTGGGTAGCACCAGGTGCTCAGAGCACTGCCAGAGCAGGGGAGACCCACGAAGGGAGTCGTATCACCTAGCATCAGACTGTGCAGAGATTCCTTCAGTTGAGAAGCTGTCCTGGAGGCCCTTTGAAGGCAACAGAGAAAGACACAGCCTCCTGAGGAGCAATTCGTCTGCCTCAAAGGAATCATACCCCTTGGGGTGTGTCTCTGCTGACTTTAGGGCCACTTAAATAATTTTAATACTGAATTTTACTTCTGCTTGCGAACAATATTCATTCTTGGGCTGACTTGCTCTCTGCTGTCAGGTTTTGTCATGCAGGGTTTATGTCGTTCAAAAAGGAGGAGAATTCACAGTCTGTGTTGTTCTCTGCTCAGCACTGAGCGTGAAGACGACTATGTCTGTGCAAAGTGCAGATGCTGAGGTCTCTGTGAACAGACTTGCCCGCAGGCTCTGTGACCTTTACCACAGTCTCAAGCATGCGTAAAGAAAACAAGCATTACTTGAACCAGAACATCATGAAAAAAAGACTGTGACAGAAAGGACTTAACAAAACACTCCTTTTGGATGTGACCTATGTCCACACTAACATTCCCAGTGCTACATGTATTCCTGGATATCATCCAACTGGTCAAACATTTGTAAAAACAGTTCTCTGCTTCATAGTGGATCAAGCTCCAAACTTTCGTTTGCAAAACTGATGGAACATCAGACTTGTTTTTTAATGACTACATCCCTCTCCCAGCAGTTAAAAGGTGCTCAGAGCTGAGATCTTTCATCCATTCCAAGCAGGTGTGAGAATGACACGTGGTTTGGGTCATGAGAGAGGAGACAGGATGGTGCAAGTCAGGTGCATCAGTATGTGCAAGCAAAAGAAGTTTGAAGGCAGGAACTGAAGGTGCGTTGCTCTTCGGCAGGCCAGGAGCTATTCTGTGTATGTTAGTCTTTGGTCTGAGTAACAGTAATAATAACAATCAATATTTGAACGCTTTAATTATTGATAGCAATAATTTATAATTGAATAATTAAATTCTGTGCACCACTATATAGGCTCTTATCAGAGAAACTCAAAATATTTTGCGAGTGTTAATGAATTAATGTCATGATCTTCTGCCAAAGACAAAACCAAAATAAAATAGAATTTCCTCAGGCCACTCCACCCTCATACAAACATGGTGCACATTTCCCTGAGATGGATCTAGGCAGGAAAACCTCCAGGCTATGGTGATGGTGCCAATCTCTGAGGAATGCCTTGCTCCTCAGGAGTCTTCTAGCAGCATGGGGCCTTGGTGCACACATGTGTGGGCTGCCAGCTGGTGCATGGCTAAAAGCAGGTTGACTAGAGGCAGCAAGGTAGCACCTGTGAAGCAGGGATAGGGCTGGGCTGGGACCCTCTCATCCCATCTCCTCTCTCCTAAGAGAACATGGCACAGATGACAGGCTTCAGGTCAGATTACCTTTGCAATAGTGGTGGCATCAGAGGTGGGCCCTGCTGAGGAAATTACCCACATGTTGTCCCACTTTGGAACAAGTTGGGGGCCACAAGCCAAGTGGATGCAGAAATTCAGACTTAAAAACTACCTTCTGGTCTCTATCATGGACAAGAAAACATCACTCTTAATTTCATTCATCTCTAATTTCTTTTTTGGTTAAATAATTTCTTTCCAAGACACATGATCCTCACTTCAGGTTGGGAAGAGAAGAATTTGCACATTAGGATGCTTCTAGCCACTTGTTTCTTTGCCTGTCCATGGGGCAACACAGGTGGGGAACCAGTCCAGTGGGAAGATGTGAACATCCTCAGACATATTTTTCACGGGGTGTAGATCATCAGGTGCCTGCTCCTGTTTTAGGTGCCTCTTACAAATTAATTAAGCATGACTTTGAACAAGGTCAAGGCCCATTCTCTTCGTCTAAGGCTTTAATGCTGATGCTTTCCCTTTAAAACAATAGGTCCAAATATTATCTTTCAGACATCTGCCCTTCCTCCATCCCTGTTGGCATCCTTTGAATCAAGTCAGAAGAGAATATCCTAGGTAGTGATTTTCTTGTGCTGTTCCAGTTATGAGCATTTCCACTTTCTCAGTAGAAACCACCTCAGCTTCAAAGCATCTCAAAGAGTCTACCATCTGTAGTTGCTTGCTGTTCCTCTCATTCCTGCAATGATTGCATTTCTCTTTCGAAGCCAGGCTTTGACTGCTTCTTTTGTGATTTCCAGGGATTATAAATGAGGACATTTATTTCACACCACAGACAAGCTTCTGTTTTGAGTAGTAACAATCATAAGGATAGGCAGTGGCTGTTAAAGCCATTTTATTTTCTTTCTGAATAGTAAAAGCTTCTGATTCACCTCCAGTTTTGACACACTGTAAATATGCTGCTCTTCAGAATTAAACTCGTGTTACCACCAAAGAATCAGAGGGCTAAAGGAAGGATTTCTAGCTACTGTTGAAAATAGACTTCACTGCTTCACGTCAAAATAAAGGAATTAGAAAATATTGCAGACAACTCTTTCAGTAGTACACAGATTGGTATTGCCCTTGGTCAGTCACCACTGGCTCTCCCCAAGCACTCAAGAAGGATCTGGTCCATTACCTTCCCAAAGACTGAGGTGAGGTTGAATGATCTGTAGTTCCCTAGATCCTCCTTTTGGCCATTCCTGAAGATAGGTATGATGTTTGCCTTTTCCCAGTCATAAGGAACCTCTCCCAAATGCAATTACCTTTCCAAGACGTTAGAGAAGAGCTTCCCAATGACAACAGCCTGACCCATCAACACCTTTGGATGCATCCTATGTGGCTCAAAGGACTTACGTCTGTCTTAAGTGCTCTCTAACTCTATATTCCTTTACAGTGGATAATGCTTCACTCCCACAGACTCTGCTATCAGGCTGGGGAGCTGGGTGGTGCTATGTGGAGCAAGGGTGTAGTCAGGGAAGGTGGCATGTGCCTAACCGCTTGACTGGAATATGACTGTGCTGCCTGATGTTCTCTCAAATGCCACAGACTATTTCTAACCATAAGAAAACCCTGCCTGCACCTCATCTTTGAGAGCCAAATCAAACATGACACACTTTTTATGGAAGCCACCATATATTACCAGACTTCTGGAAGCTTAGTCCCTCCTGCCGTGTCCAAATGGGAGACGTGTCAGTTCAGCAAGTGAAGAGAAGGCTGTGACAGTGATCAGGTCAAGCCAACCACTGCAACCTCGATGAATAACACAGCTCCTGTCATTTCTAAACCCTGCCACACAACTGTGCATATGCTGATGTCAGCTTGAACCAGAGCAAAGATATGCGATATTTTAAAATCAGCCTGCATCTAGGTCAAAGACATGAAATGAGCTTGGGTGAGTCTACTTGATTAATAAGAAAAATTACTTTAGAAATTTTTTTTCCCACTATCTGCATCTCTCTTTTTCCTCCTCTATTTTGGCTCATTACAAAACCTGGAAATGATTTGTTACCAGAACAACAGACATTTTGCCAGCTGCTGACTAGTGCTGCTGTGTCTTTTGGACAGCAGACATGGGTACTGGGGGACCTGAAATGCTGTTTAGACTTAACGCTGGCTCTGGTTTAAATCAGAGTTGTAACCTGGACTGTCTCTCCTTAGGCTGGAGTCTGGTGTCACTCTGAAACATGCCCTCCTTAACGTGCTGCACAACTTTGCGTCTGTATCTGTCAGTCTAGTGCTCCAAGGAATTCTCCAGACCTTTGAGAAGAGAAAACTGGGAAGGGTTGGTAGGAAGGGACTCCTACCTGGAATAGAGCTATTGCTGGATCAGCTGGATGTTGCTGGATCTTGCTAACTCTGGATCAGGTCACCCTGGCTTTGTCTAATCGAGTCTTGAAAACCTCCAGACAAATTCCACAGCCTCTTTGGGTGATCTCTTTCAGTTCTACTTGACACTCCCAAGCAAATGATTTTCCTAATGTCCATTCTGAATCCCTCCAGCCATATTTTGTGCATACTGCACCTTTTCACACTGTCCACTGTGGGATTCACAGGGAGTGTTGCGAGCGACCTTGAACAACATAGCCTTGAAGGAAATAATCTGAGAAAGCAAGTAATGAAGCAAGCGCAGAAAGGGAGCTGAAGATAAAAATGTTTTGAAACACAGCTGTGAGACCAAAACTAGAAGACGCGTGTCTTGATTAACAGCACCAATTAAAAGCTTAGCCGCGGCATGTGGACAGCAGGGGTTAACCGATCCATGAACATATTAGAATGCATGGACAGCTAGTTAATCTATATAAGCACAAACTTGTAAACAATAAAGGTCTTTGGTTTTACCCACACCAGAGTCCGTGAATCAATCCCTACAGTCCACCACTATCAAGAAGTTTGAATTCACTGCCTGTGTAACATCCCTTCAAGCAGTTGCAGGTTGCTGTTAGATCACCCCTCCCAACCACAAAGACTGAAGACACCATCTTCAAAAGCAATTCACCTAACAGCCTTTGATGACTACCCAAGTCCATTCATGGGCTCCAGCCTCAAAGGAAAGACAGTTCCCCCTGAGGTGCCTCAGAGAGAACAACTCTGTGCATGCAAGCTCTGCGTGCATGCAGTGTTGGAATGGAAAGCAGAAAGCACACTCGCTGCCTACCTGTCAACTGGCCAAGCCTCCAGTGAGGTGGAGAAGAGGATTTTTATCTAACTTCTGCTCAGACTTTTTTTCTGGTGCTATATTGACTTGAATCGAGGGCTATCTTTCACAAAATCAATATGTAAAGCTGTAAAGTCCACTCCACACGCATGCATACATACACATCTCATTTTTCTGGTCAAAATCCCCTGCATTTCCATCTCTTTGGCAGGATAGAGCAATCTGCCCAGCTCCACCAGGACAGTAACAGGTCTGTTCTAGTCACTGCACAAAAAAGAAGCATAGACAGATGCTCAGAGTCATTCAGGGGATCCACAGCAAAACAAATACTTGAACCCCAGTCATCTTTCTCATGACTGACACAATAAGGGCCTCATGAAATCAAGGTGAGCTAGCCTTCCAGCAAGCTGAACTGATCCTTCAGACTACCATTGCAGCTGCCTGCCCTGTGCTCAGATTGGAAACACTAAATACTCTGGTCTTAACTAGCTCCTGTCATTGGAAACTGCCATTCATTCTCTGCCTTTCATCTTTAGGCTTATTGACCTTGTTAACATCTTGTCCACTTCACCTGGTAAGCAGTAAACTGGGGAGTATTCCCAGTGCAAAACTTACCTGCTCAGCAGATTTATTCTGAAATGTATCTGACTTCAAAGAGTCTCCTGGTAGGATTCCTTCACCATCTGCAGGAAGGATATTAAATCACACTGTTACAGTCAAAATGTTACTGTGAGAAAAGGAAACACATTTATATATGGATGAAAGAATTTATTGTTAATTTAAGTGATGTTTTAGTAGTCTAATAGTCCAAATTATCTAATATAGAAAAATCTCCTAAATAAAATGGTTAAACTTGTTATGCAAAAACTCCGTAGTACAAATGCCTGTTTTCTGGGGCTATGTTCCCACTTTCTGTGACCCTCAGCGTCCTCAGAGGAGCCCTGGAGGAGGTTATGACAATTTCCTGTCATGCAGAAGTCTCCAAGAGGAGTACAATGCTCATGGTTAGGATTTCTTCCTCCTTGGTCTTAGGTCTACTTGAGTCTATTTTTACATGTTTTCTTGTCATAGCCTGCTCTCTTTTTATTGACTCCCAGCTAAAGCCTCAGTAGCTTGCCCAAGTCCCCTAAACAAAAAGGGCTGTAAACAAATGAGGGTTTGTTAGGGCTTTAACACAGAGTGGAGCTAACCCAGGGCAGATGATAATCATAGCATCATTATCACAGATAAAAAAACCCTAAGACTAGCTCAGACCAGGACAAGTCCTGACCAGTCCTGAAACCCTACACTGCCAAGGAAGATCTCTGCACTAAAGTGATAGCTTTTTGAGTGAAGCATGCCAGGAAGATTTCAAGGTTGTCTCAGGACTGCTTTGCAGTACTGAATACTTTTCATCACCCAAATACAGACATTTCCAAGGTCCTTCTGCTATTAGCAAAGAGAACTACCAAGGAGCGTCAATGAAGGAGTGACAGCTCTGGTCTCATGGAAAGCTGGTGCCATATGAACAGATCCAGTGAAATTCATCTTGAGAAACTTTAGCAGGCTGAGATTTGGGCTTTCCTAGGACCAAACACTGATTCAGGTTTGCTCCATAGGCTTTGGAGAATGCTATAGTCAGACAGTGCTGAGCAACCCTTTCAGATTTTTCTCTGAGGACTGTCACTGTTCTGGGAGCAGCTCAGAGCAAAATCTACTTCCTCAAGGGTAAAAGGAGATGGAGTTGAAAGCAATCAGCGAGACTGCAAAGGATCTCTGTTGGTATTCAGTGTTGCCCATACACCATTCGACTGGAGCTGTGGGTACTGAGAGAGTGGGTCCACGTCAATTAGGTACACTTCAGGGTGCAGTGACCAGAAGTTCTTCATGCCTGGGGTGGATTTACTCTGCAAACACTCTCCAGTCCACACCTCTTCTGCCAGGCCATCTTCTGTCTGTGCAGCAGATCAGTCTCATCCGCAAGCATTACCCAGATCAACTCTGGAGGGGAAATTCTGGGCCTCTTGGGTCTCTGCAAAATATCATATCCCAGTTTTCATATGCCCTTGGCAAATCAGGTTTCACATGGACAGAGCAGGCTTTCATGGGCAACACCAGCCCTTCTTTGCTCGTGTTTCTCAGTGTCAGAGAAACATGGGTATTATCAGATCAGACCAAATGCACGGTCCCCCTAATCCTAGCTCCTGAATACAGGAAGGACTGGCAGCAGATAATTTCTACTCCTTCCAAAACCAGTGTTTCTTCCACATTTTCTGTCTTACTTCTGAATGCAGCCTGATCTGCTAATATCTGAGGAGATGAAATAAAAGCTCTGAAAGGTGCAGGGAGAAGAAGGATTTGCACAAAGCTTTTTCCTGGTGTGTAACTCCTGTTCTGCTCACACATTTATTGTGGGCAGATTGTTATTTTCTCACATTTATGAAACCACTCAGTGTAGAGTTTCTGTGAATAATTTCCCAGCTGCAGGTGTTGAGCAGTCTGCTAGAGGAGAACATCCCTTGTTCAAAACTGAAATTGTTCTGCTTGGGTGCTGGCCAGGTGGTATGTTTTTATATCTCAAGAGGACGGGCTGAAAACACATAGACGGCTTCCTTGCTGCACATGCAGTAGTGAGTGATGGATCATCCCTGACAGACATCCCTTAAAAATGTTTTGTGGAATGTTCCTGTTGGGAATCCCTTCCTTCACTCTGTTCCTGGAAAGCAGGAGTGATCACACTTGAAGAGATATTGGTCTGTGTATGACCCAGCTTCTACAACACAGGGGTTATGCCCATGGCTTGCCCAAAACTAAATGCAACAGACACAGTAATGCATTATAATTAGAGGCAACAAACGCACCACTGACAATGTGTTCAATTGAGCCTCTTCCTCAGAGCAGGTAAATAGGGGCTAAAGAGGCCCAGATCCTGCACCCTGGAGTGGATGTGGCTGTGCAGCTCCTCTGTGAACTGCACAAAAGTTTCTGGTGTTTTTCACATGAAGACCATGGTGTCAGGCAGATAATGGGGCATGCAACAGGGGCCTGTGTTCACAAGTAAGCTGAGCCTCTACTTACAATTTATAAATGGGAATTACAGGCTGTTGTATCTGTGGGACTTGAGAACACTGTTAGCTTGCTTTAGTGCCATGTCTAGTGCAGAAAAAGACTGAAAAAAGAAGGGAATAATCCCTTTGAAAAGAGTTATAAAGCTATTAAACACTTTCAAGCTCTTATTCTTAAATGACTAGGTCTCTCATAATGTTCACACTCATAAGATGTGTTTTGCCACAACTGAATAAGAGTGCAGGAGTTAATATCATAAACACACACAGGACAGAGCACTGAGTGCTGCTTTGCGGGTGGTAACAAGACAAGGATTTCCTTGAGACACCAGAGAGCTTTCCCTAAAGAAATTCAAAAACAACCAGAGGAGGGAAGACCACAGTCATTTATTTGAAATTAATCCTGGTGAAACACCATGTCCCAGACTCAGCAGTGAAGCAGTGACAGCTGCAGCACCAAAACCTGCTTGGCTCTGGCAACACTCGGTCAAGGGCAGAAGTTGGCTTTGTAATTTCTTTAAATTACTTTTTTACCTGGGGCCTCATTCTAGCTGTTTCCACTTTGAAGAGGATGCTCCAGGTAACAAAAATGTATGCTGCTCCCTGGAGCATCTCATCCTGTGACCCATCTTGGTGAGCACCGTGATGGACACAAGGGTGAATGGGGCTACATGGGCTGCAAATTCCAGTGTCTCTCCAGAGAAGACGACTTGGATCCATGGTGCAGGCTCTGTGTTTTGAGAGTATCCTCAGATACATAAACCTCAATGACTGAGGAAATGTCAGTCTCTTTCCAGTCCCGTTTGTCACCTGGTGTGACAGTAGGCAGCCAGTGGGGTCTAACTGGACATGACCTTAAATCCCAGTTCCATTTCTTGGGCTTCTGGAGGATGTGAAGTCTGCTGTCATCTGAGCCACTTACTGCAGGCCATGTGGGCTGTAGCTTGATGACAAAGGCCTTTGAGGAAGGCCCCAGCTGTTAGATTTCCCTAATGTCTCCATCCACTCTTTATTCTCACCTTGTGCTTCAACACTACTGTTCCCATCAGGTCTCCAAAGGTGTTGTGGTACTGCCCATGGTCTCTGGTTAGAGACATGATCCATATTAATAAATCCTTAAAATTAGATCAGTTCCTGCTTGGTTTCAGCACAACCACCCAAGGAGTTTTGTTGGCCCTAACAACGGGCAATGGTGGCAGGGACAGAGATGTCACTGCTGCCAGTGTCCCAGATGTCAAACCATGGCCATAGTAATTGAGGAGTGAGAATAAAAGCCAAGTGTGCCTGTTTGCTAGCAGGGTCCTCCATACACATTCAATTTCTGTTGGTGTGACAGCCCAGGAAAAATGGATATTTGCATGAGGGGCACAGACAGGCAGAATCAGCAGCTGGAACCCGCCCTTCTAGACAGGATGATGACTTAGGATACTCCGCTGGTGCTGGTGCGTGCTGGTCTCCTCTGCCATCCTGCAAACCTTCATCTGGAGCTATACTGCAGCTTGTAGCACTGCTTCAAAGGGTACAAGCAGCCTTGTGTAGAAGGACTTGGGGATACTGGTGCACAAAAAAATGGATATGACCCGGCAATGTGTGCTGCAGCCCAGAAAGACAACCGTATCCTGGGTTGTATCAAAAGCAATGTGATCAGCAGGTTGAGGAAGGTGATTCTCCCACTCTACTCTGCTCTTGTGAGATCTCACCTGGAGTACTGCATCCGATTCTGGAGTCCCCACTACAAGAAGGACATGGACCTGTTAGAGTGGGTCCAGAGGAGGGCCATGAAAATTATTAGAGGGCTGGAACACCTCTCCTATGAAGAAAGACTGAGAAAGTTGGGGTTTTTTAGTCTAGAAAAGAACAGGCTTTGAGAAGAACTTATTGGGGCCTTTCAATATATAAAGGAGGTTTATAAGAAAGATAGAGAAAGACTTTTTACCAGAACCTGTAGTGACAGGACAAGAGACAATAGTTTTAAATCAAAAGAGGGTGGGTTTAGATTGGACATAAGGTAGAAATTTTTTAAGATGAGGGTGGTGAGACACTGGAACAGGGTATCTGTTGTGGATGCACTGTCACTGGAAGTGTTCAAATTCAGGTTGGATGGGGCTCTGAACAACCTGATCTAGTGAAAGATGTTCCTGCCCACAGCAGGAGGGGTGGACTAGATGATCTTCAAAGGCCCCTTCCAACTCAAACCATTCTATGACTTTATGATGTGACAGCTCTCTGAAGTGCCGGGCAAGAAGCCAACAGCTTCAAAGAAGGAAGGCCATGATGAAAGGCCAGGGGCTCTGGGGGCAGAGCACAGCGTGTTCCATGAGATGGGCACTCCCAGACATGTGACAAGGAGGAATCCCTTTGTGTGATGGTGCTATTGTTTGCAGCAATTGTACCATCAGCCCTGGTGCTGCAACCCTCATCAGCTGCAAGGTTATGGCTACAACATCCACTCAGGAAATTTCAAAGCTTTCACTCTGCTAGAAAGCTAATTCCAGGCAGACTGCTATCAGCAGGAGTCCATACATACATGTGTATAGAAACAGCACCAAAGTGCATCCCCACATCCTCTGGCTAGTAAGGGCAGAACAAAACACAAGCCTTTGCCCAGAAGTAGCAGCAGGAAAGACATTTGGACTGGGACTTTGAGCATCTCTGTCCTGTAAGACAAAGCCACTAAAGTCTGAGTGGATAGCAGGCTGTAGGTCATTGACCAGAACTCTGAGCACAGGTGATTGAAGGTGTTTTGCATGCAACAAACTTTCAGTGATCCTCAGGAAGCAATTTGATTTCTCTCTACTCAGGATTTTCCATGTGCGCAGGGAACTTCCATTGCCATCAGGTACCTTTCTGCTTGCAGATCACAGGATCTTCCTTCTGTCTCGTCTTGCTGGACCTCTGTGCCTGCTCCAGAATTCCCTCCCATGCAATGTGCTTGGCTCCTACCATTGGAGAACAGATTAAGTCCCCTCTGGAAGCTTCTGGCTTTTTGGCATTTGACTTTTCCAGAATTCATCCCCGAATAACTATCGTATTTTTGCAATCTATCTGTAAGCAATTAGTAAACAGGAAAAAAAGGTGAAATTCATCAAATAAACTAGTTATTATTAAAAAAAAAAAAAGCAAACAGAAAAAATAAATTAAAAAACCCAACAGTTGGTGCAAGTAATTACTGTGAAAAGTCAGGATTGCTTCAGCCAGGTGTATTTTTGGAGATGTGCTGGCCTGTCTTGACAGAGCCATCTGTAGGATCTGCCTCTGTGCATCTTGGAGGACTCTGCACAGCCTCCAAAGAAGAGGAATAAACTGCCCTGAATTCTTCCAGAGCTGCAATCTGCTACAGAGCTTCATCCATTATCTGGGAGAGCAGAAGTGGAAGCCCTGAATGACATCTCTAATGGGTCCTGTTGTTAGTGTCTCATTTCTGGCTTCAAGAAAGGCAATTGGATTCTGGAGTCTCTTGGAGTGATGGATAAATGACAAGCAATTTCATGAGCTAGAACTGAATTGATGTGAAAGAGAGAAGCTAATTGGATTATATGCTTGTCAGGAGTCTTTTTTCCTGCACTGTTCAGAGATACGGACTGCTTTGCACAGAGGCAAATCAGAGCTGCAGAGAAACCAGCTTTTCTCTTCCTTTCCCAGTGATGAAAGGATCAACAGTGACAGTATCTCATACTTCCCCAGGTCTCTACCTCCCAGCTTCATAAGACACCTCCAGATCACCACCAGACCAAGGAAAGATGTTAAGTTCCCAGGTCTTCAAAACAGTGTTTACTGAAATCTACCCTCATCTCCATTGAACACCTTGACTCCTTCCCAAATCTGAGGGATACTGTTTGGAACAGTGGATCAAGAAGACAGAGGAAGGCTTTTCACAGCAGTACATAGAGGGAGAAGGAGAAACTGCAGATATAAATTGACATGAGATATTCAGACAGGATATAACAAAAATTTTAGGTACAAAAAAATCAATGAAAATGCTACAATTGAGTCTGCCCTGCTCCTACACTTAGAGAATGATGACTTTTAGCAGTGTCACATTGGATTTACCCCAGTGTGACTAGATGAATTCAGCACCAGCCTGGTTATCATTGAGTAACCCCATGATGTGGAAATGGAATATGCCTGGTATCAGAATAACTACTTTGTCTGTAACTGATGTGATCCCATTTTGCCAGACACTGGGAATTCAGTCCTTGCTGTTTAATTAAAAATGTAAAATAAAACCTCCACTACATCAAATGAAGCCTTGGCACTTTGTCCCAGGTAGGTCTGGGCAAGGGGTCTCTTGTCTGTGTTTCTACACTCACCCTCTCTGCACTTTTAAAGGACTCTCTGTTGGAATTGCATCCGAATGGCAGTGTCAGAGGAGTCTGTCCATCTGTCAGACACTGTCCCCCACCCAAGATGGTCAGTGACAGGTCCCCCCCCCAAAGACATTGAGAGCAGAGACCTGATGGGAATTACGCTTCAGATGCCCTTTCAACCTGGCTTGCAGAGACAAGTTGTTCAGCTCTGAGGCTCTGCTAGGAAAGGAAGATAGGAAAAATTAAATTGATGTGTTAGAGAGAGAATAGTGCCCTCCTTGTTCGTCTAAAGCTTGACCTGGTCTGTCCAAAGGAGGAGTGTATCACATAAAAGCAGTTGCCAGAGGATGGCAGTAGAACCAGCATATGGAGGGAGAAGCTCTGAGTCCATTGAAGTCCACAAAGCTGCTCTGTGTGCTGATGTTCACTAAGAGAGGCTGAGCGGCCCTCCAAATCTTCCTGAAACCAGAACCCTGCAGGACTCTCAAGTTCACGGTGCTGCAGTTTTGGCCTGGAGCATCTCAGTGCGCAGGAAGCAGGACAGCTCTGCCCTGAGGGTCACACTGACAGCAGCTTGGCAGAGCTGCTTTACCCAGAAGCAGCCTCAGAGCTGCTTTGTGACACAGATGACATGCTGGGACACAACAGGACTTAGGTTCCTCTTGGGGACACTATTATCAATAGGATGTTGCTGCCCAGCAGTAATTTGGGGCTATCTCATGTCTTCTGTTGCTTGACTGATATGCGGAACATTTAGACTTAAGGTATAGAAAATCCAATTACCCACACTGCAGCATGGCAGTGGAGGGTGCATTCAGCAAGGGGAAGGCCAGGTGAAGCCCTCGGTGAAGGTATCAAAACACTTTGGATGCAGGTGGAACAAATCTTTTCTGTGCACTGAAGTCTGGCAAGGTGGCAGGTGAACATCAGAAGAAAGAAATCCAGGACACTGATGTTTTGTGAACTGATTCAGTCAAAATGAAAATGCTTTGCTGCCATGGATCTGAGAGGTCATAGACACAAGGAGATATTGGTGGAGTGAGGGCATTTGGTTACACCTAGTTGTGAAATCTGCTGCATCACCTCTTTTTTTCTTCGCCTCTATGTTTCGAAGGGCTTTCAGAGAAGGGATTGGGCTGATGTCAGAAAGGAGGAAGAGTACTCTACCAGTGTGAAGTTCTGTATTGATTGAAGGATTTAATCTTGACTTTTTAGATGTTTATTTTCGCGTGTTGTAATCAATTTTAATTAAAATCTCTTTGTGGATTTTTCATCAGGTGGCTCTGTCATTTGAGTTTCAGGATGCTTTGTATTTTCTGATATTTGATCAGTTCTGTTCACAGGCATTTTTTCTCTTTAAGATTACCTTCACAATGGGCTGTGCTGTTCAGAAAAATACAAGTTTATTAAACAAACAGGGATCTCAGGGGACCAAAGAAACACTGCAGCTGCTGGCTATCATTTTCAAAGTGTACATTACCCAGAGCAGTTCATTGGAAATGCAGTGCGGGGTGAAACACATCACTACCTTTTAAGGAGCACAATGTACAGCAGAGAAATTGAAGCCATTGATGCAGACAGGCCCAGCAGAAATGAGGGCACTAAAGTCCACTCATATCTGGAACTGTCCTCTGACTCACAGGTTTGATTTCCATCTCTGCCTCTACAGTGGGATCTGGTAGAGCATTGGCTTAAGACCTCAGCGTTTGCAGAGCATTTGTGCTGGACACACATCCAGAAAAGAAGATTGAGAATGGAAATAAAGTTTGCAGAAGATATTGGGCCTCTGTTGATGGAGGAGCTGGGGAGAGTTGACTGTGCTATGGTGCCATGATCTTATCTCATGTCCTTGGACATCAGCCCAAAGGCTGTGAGCCGGGACTGAGCAGTGGGCTCCATGCTAGGAACACCGGCAAGCATTTTTTCAATTCTCCAGACTCTGTTAGAGAAAAGACAGAATTTGAGTGTGATTCTGGTCTGAAAACCAGTTCAATCCGCCCTCAAATATGATGCCACTTCAACAGCGCATCACCACATGTAGATTCCTGCTTTCCAGCAAAGATCCAGCTTCTTTTCTTTAAGTCACAAGTGATTGAAATAAATGTTTGCTCACCCTGGCTTGGCACAGCAGCTTTGAGGAATCTATGGGAAAGGGTTAAACACCAAACAGAGTGATACAAGGTGACACAACATCTGCAGAAAATCAGAAGGGAGCGGGAAGATGGGGGAGGCTCAAGCGATGAGGGCAGTGCCGGAGAAGAAGTTCCTGCACTTGAGCCTTTTCCTTTTTTTCTGTTCAGCTACATCCAGAGTATGAAGCAAACAGGTAGTGAGAGGGAGAGATGGCTTCAGCTTGTCCGGGTGTGACCCTGTGTGTGCAATGAGCTGCCAGCTCAGAAGCAGGCTCAGGGTGGATGAGAGCAGAGAGGGCTCCTCTGGATAGCAGGGACTGATTCAGTCTGCAGTGCAGATATGCTCAGTAAATCCCATAGGGTCCATTCTCCAGCCACATTAAAGAATGTGCATTTCACACAGAAATTAGGTTCCCCATGTCTGTGGGCTCTCACTGTAACGCTTCCAGTTTGCTTTCAGACAGTGCTCTGTGTTCTGGGGCAGTTTGGGAGTGGGTTTAAGGGATGCTCAGACCTCCCTCCATGGAGCTTGTGTGAGGTGAAGCCCTGTGGACTCTGCCTTTCCCCATGCCTTTCCATGGCCCCTGGGCCATGCTTAAACAGCACAGAAATGCTCTGGGGACTTCCATCTCTGGTCCCCTCTTTTTGAAGGTGAAGGAAGGCTCTGACTCCTGCTAAGGTGACTCATGTTCTGCACCTTCTAGTGTATTAAAGTGTAGGGCCTGACCTTGTCTGTTTGCATTTTTCCTTTTAGTCCTGTTACAGAATGAAATCAGATTGTTTGGTTTCATTTTAACACACTTTCTTACCCAGCAGCTCAACATAACCATTGATTACACGTTTGCATTTTTTTAACAGGATGAAAACCTTTTCTATTCATAAACCATATGGGTTTTGTTTGGCTTTGTTTAACAAAGCTTAAATTTGAAGCTGCAGACTACCCAGTGCCTTCCCGCAGCATACGCAGGCAGCACATGTCCCTTGCTGACAGCTCAAGCAGATCAGATATTATTTGCCAAAAGATTATTCATCCAATATGCCCATTATTCACAGAGTAATTTTCCTATTATTCATTCAGCCTACCAGCTGAATCTCAAACCTAGCAACTCTTGCTGCTTTCCACTGTCAGAGCAAACTAGCCTATCTCCATATATCAGCCATGCTCCAGGAGAGGAGGTGTCTGAACCACTGACAACTCCAGTAGCATCTCTGGACACCTACATGGCAGGTCCCAGAGGACCAAGTCTATTGAAACAGCCCTACCCCAAGCCATGTCCTCAGCTCTTTGCTCACACTCCTCACAACAGTGATGAAGACGATGGTGCTGTTGATGGACACAAGCTCAAAAGCACTGCTGCTGTAAGTGCTGTAAGATGCCCCACATTGTGGGCTGTCACCCCTGCTGTTCTCCTCACAGGGCCCAGGTTCAGCTCATGGTCCATCTGCTACAGAAGAAATCCTTAGTGTTGGGATCCTGGGGGACATGGGGGGAGAAGATCTCCACAGCTTGTCTTAGAAGCAAGTAATCACATTCCAGATGCTTCATACAGTTTCTTTCATAAAATATTACTGGATATTAAACCTAACCTGATTTCCTGGGTTGATGCACTTTTTTGACAGTCGTTATTTTATTAATATTTTATTTTTTACATCTTAATTCTTAGATTTATTTCTTGATTCATTTAGGAGCACAATTGTCATGCAGTTAATGAAATAAGTAATATTTTATCATTCCAAGAAATCTCATTAAGCTAATTAGCATGCTCCACTGGCAGATGAGTTTGATTATACTCTATTGAATGTGTATGTTATTTATTTCTTTGCTTGCTAGGCCCTGTCTCCTCCCTCCCCATCTGAGGTTGAGGCAAGAATAAAGCAAGGATCTGTGTGCTCCTTGGAGAAGAGTCACTACTACCTAATGTAAAGGGCAAGGTGGCCAATATTCACCCAGGTCAAGGGGAAACTTTCTTCTGCATCAGCAGGTGAACATATTTACTCTTGTGAGAGGTCGTTGTTGCAGTCCATTACAGAAGCTCCCCTATTTAATGTTAGAAACTGAAGAGACATGGTTCAATGTCACCTGTCCAGTTCTTTGTTGTCACTCCAGTTACCTTTTCTGGTGCCAGAGGTCCAAAGGAGATTCTTCTTTTGGTGAGGTGCTCACTCTCTAGGATTTTTGCAGTGAGAGGACATGTGGTCCAATGTCATTTCTAATGCAAAGAACCATTTATGTCTGTCCTTCCTTGTGGGTCCATGCATAAACCAGCACCAAATTAAGTGGAAGTATGTTGTTAAACTACGCAAAACTCTGTCTAGACACACTCATTGCCATTTGATTATAATTCAGCTGAGATCAGTTACTAACAGAGTGACATTAAATCAAACAGAAAAAAAATACCTGGATGCTGCTTCCTCCATCTGTAAATCAAAGCTAGTAAATCAATTCTGACAACCACTCATGGAGGGCTCAGACATCCTGAAATTTCATTCTGAACCTCAGGTGCCCCCAAGGACCAGTTTGCAAAGGGGGATGCAGGACCCAGGCTGAGTTTCAGCTCATTTATTCCAATAAGTTGCAACTGTGTTAAATGCACAAGGCTAACTTACAGGTGACCACAGCACTACATCTAAGCCAAGCTCTTATTTGACAAACCAAGTTCAGGGATTAAACCTACATCTAACATAAAAACCAAACACTTGACAAACTGCTGGGTACACTGGGATCCTGCCCAGGTCTTCGAACCTCTCTGTGGTATGTAGAATTGCAGAAATATCTCTGTGCTTGGGAGGAGAGCTGAGTCCCATCTTTAGTATCCCAGATAAAGGAAGAAAGATCTTTAGGTCCCAGCTGGCACATGCAGGGTATTCAGCTTTGTACCCTGATGGCTCTGTGTCCTTTGATGTATCCTGTATCATGCACAAGCAAGGATCATAGCTAATAATACAAGTGAAGACTCTGAAGAAAGCCCAGAGGCTGAGGGTGCTCGGTGGAAGACCACACAACCTCCTTTTCAGAGCAGTCCAAGGTTTCGTCTTCTGCAAACCAGCTGCTTTTTAGTTTCTCAAACACAAGAAAACAAGGCAGGGCAGAAAACTGCGTTTCCACTGCATTACTGGGAGATGTGACCAAAGATCTTTACATGTTTACTGTAAGAATAGCTTTAAGCTCTCTTAAACTCCACATTGAGAAAGATTAGAGCTCAAATCCCTTGGAAAATGTCACTCTTGCCTATAGAAACGACCAGTCCATTGGCTTCAAGTAAATCTGTACAACGTTGTTTCATGGGGGCTATTAACCTGTTTCCCCTTCGCCCTGCCCACCAGCTTGACGATGGCTCCTGGTCATCAGTCATACAGTTCTTCTGGTCTCTATACAGCACAGACCATGGCATCTTCAAGGTGAGGGGGTCTTTCTGAAAACCTAGTTCATAGGAGCAGATGGGGATTTGGTACAGAGCAGCTCCTATCAGACAGCAAACAGCAGAGAAATTCTGTTTGACAGGTTTCTGAAATAATTTGATACAAAGCATTTCAGTCTGAATAAAGAAATGAAATAATCTAATATAGGTCAAATATTCTACTCCCAACCCAAGGGAAAACTGAATGTCTTTTCAGAAAAAAATGAAAACAAGTATTGGAATCTTGTCCCAGTGGAAATACATTTGATAGAAAATTCCTAAGCAGGTCCTGCAACAGGCTTCATGGACTCCAGTCAAGGAAATGCCACAGAGAGAGCAAGCTCATTTATGCACACACTTGTTGACAGCACTGTCGTGCCCCACTCTGACAAGTGTTTTACTGTTGGCCATTCCCTTTGGAAGTGTTGCCAACATCTGCTGCTGGATTTCGGTCTTGCATAAAGGAGTATAGCAGGCTTCATACTTTCTTACCAGGAAAAAATAGGATGACATGTAGAGCATTTAGAATCATAGAATAATTTAGGTTGGAAAAGACCTTTAAGATCAAGTCCAACTGTGAACCTAACACTGCCAAGCCCACCACTAAACCATGTCCCTAAGCACCACATCTACATGCCTTTTAAATGGCTCCAGGGATGGGGACTCCTCAACTTCCCTGGGCAGCCTGTTCCAGTGCCTGACAACTCTTTCAGTGAAGAAATTCTTCCTAACATCCAATCTAAACCTCCCCTGGTGCAACTTCAGGCCATTTCCTCTTGTCCTATTCCTTGTTACTTAGGAGAAGAGGCCGACCTCCACCTGGCTACACCCTCCTTTCAAGTTGTTGTAGAGAGCGATCAGGTCTTCCCTCAGCCTCCTCTTCTCCAGACTAAACACCCCCAGCTCCCTAAGCCACCCCCCACCAGACTTGTGCTCCAGACCCTTCCTCACCTTCGTTGCCCTTCTCTGGACTCGCTCCAGCACCTCAAGGTCTTTCTGGTCGTGAAGGGCCCAGAACTGAACACAGCACTCGAGGTGCGGTCTCACCAGTGCCGAGTACAGGGGGACGATCACTGCCCTGGTCCTGCTGGCCACACTATTCCTGATACAGGCCAGGGTGCCATTGGCCTTCTGGGCTACCTGGGCACACTGCTGGCTCACGTTCAGCTGGCTGTCGACCAACACTCCCAGGTCCTTTTCCACTGGATAGCTTTCCAGTCACTCTTCTGCAAGCCTGTAGTGTTGCGTGAGCTTGTTGTGGTTAAGAGAAGTGAGTTGCGGCTGCCCCATCGCACCCTCTGATCGGTATGCTGAATGAGGTGGGAGGGTAAGGGACCCTTTGTCCCATACTAGGAAAAATCAGTGCTTACCAGGGGGCTTTCTCAGTGCAGCTGGAGAATGCATCATACAGCTCACTTGTGAGGCCAGATGGAAACCACATGTTATTTGCTCCCAAGCAGAACAGGTTCCTCCCTTTGGGTTTCATTAAGAGGTGAGTGATGTTCCTGCAGGCAATCAACACAGAGAGTAATGAGGCCCCAAGGAAGATATTTCCTGCAGGGCTTTTTTTTTTTTTTTTTTTTTTAATCCGAAGCTCAAGGTTTTCCATTTATCATGAAACTAAAAAGAGCTCTGGATTCCTGGTGACATGCTCTAACAGGGTTGCTGGTATTGAAGCACAGAGACCTGGGCAAGATGTCACAAAGGGAACGCATGGTTCAGGCATGTACAGCAAAAAAAGGACAGTGGAGGGTTCTTCCAGTGGACATATTAATGTTTGCACCTTATTTCTGGTCCAGATTTGCTTGTGTCTGACATTCAGCTCCTGCTTCTTGTCATACTTGTGCATGCTGGAGAGAAAGTTTTGTCATGACCTTTCATAGAAAAGGGGAGTTTTACTCACTGGAGTAGTGTCTTGGTTAGCCCTTGCAGGACTGGGGTCTGAGACTTCTGGTCAGGAGCCGAACGATAACGTGCATTGGGATTACCCGAAAGCTAGAGCCTTGATGAAAAAAAAGGAAACAAAACTGAACACTGTTACAAAAGGCAGCGGTGGAACTTGTCTTTCTAAGAAAAGTGCATCTATCCCTTACTGCTCAGTGGGGAGGCATGCTATGCAAACACATCCTATCCACCTAGGGAGACAGGGTCTTCTCCAGATTCCTTCAAAGGCACCTATCCTTGTCATGACAAAATAGGAAACATATGTAGCTAATTAAGGAGGGATGGGTTACTGGGTGCTCAAGACAAGGGCACAGCAGTTAGGCTAAAACACACACAGAAAGGTCAAGGATAGACTTACTACTCCATGCTAAGATATATATAGGGCACTTTCCCTCTTGAACATGCAAACACAGTCTTTGCAGAGCCGCTACACCATTGATGGTTGCATTGGAAAGAGCTGCAGCCAGAATGAATAGTTTCCTTTCAGTCTCAAGTGCTCACACTTTGGGAACTGGACACTGGTGTCCATGTGCAGATTCCTGAGAATGGATTTAAACCTTTGCTCTTACTCCAGGACTGTGACTCCAGGACTGGTGCCACCATGGAAAATATTAAAATATCCTTTAGAGTCACCACACTCGTTCTCATTGATGTCACCACCAGCAGTAATTTGATCTTGCAGATCACATTTCTGATTTCCAAGTTCACAACTTGGACTGAGGTCTGGGATCAGTTTTTTCTTGGAGAGCTCATAGAACTGTTGCCCCTCAAATACAAGGCTAAGCCATGAATCCTGCTATGGAGAGGTCCAGAATTAGTATTAAACCAGCAAATAAAAGGTTTAGCCAAAATTCACACGTAAGAGTCTAGGAAACGACAAGGCAGGTGTGAGTTAAGGAGGCTAAGACAGTATGACGATATGGTTTAGCTAGAGCACACGTGATCTTCAGTCAAGCATGGCATTTGATATGACCCCTCCAGAGAGACAAGATAGACCAAGGAGATAGCCCTGTAACGCTGGGGAAGATCACACCACAGTGTGTAGCATATGACACTCACAGGAGCATGGGCTGCCTGTCACCCACTGAGCCACTGCCATTCGTCTTTCCTGGCCAGGACAGGTGAAGCAGAACAGTGATAAGCATAAGTCACACACCAGGGTGGATGCCTTGCAAGGACTGATCGAGGGAATAGATGTATTCCTCAGAGAAACATATTATTTTCTACCAAAAGTCTCTTCTGACCCAATGAATTTTTGGCAGCAGAGCTTCTTCTCTATCCTCTACAAATGTTTTATGATAGTGGAGCTATGCAGAGGGTAACATTAAGGAGGGACGGTGTCTATGTTATGATGTAAGGTATTGAGGTACTTCTAGGTATTGAGGTACTTCTTGTTACAATGCTGACCATGGTGAGTCCTTGCAGTGATGAGGTAGAAGCTGTGTTTACTCTGATACACACTCCATCATCATCTGTCACTAATTAATCTTCCATTACTGTAAAGCGTTAGTGATCCTTGCCCTGCCAAAATGCATTTCTCCCTCAGCTACTCTTTAGCCAGTGTAAGCAGAATCATATTGGCATGGTGATTAAGGATTATAAAGAGGAGACATTATCATCTCTGAATAATTTAATGAATGCACACTTAACATGAATTGTAGCTGTAAAATCAGGCTGACTGCATGTCGGGAAAGAATTCTTTGTTATCACATTTATGGCTTCTTTACTGCTTTATGATAGCTCCAGGTAGGGCTATCATAAAGGCTTAAAAATATTATCATAATTCACCAGCAAAAAGTATTGTTAATGCAGATTTAGTGACACTTTTCCTGTGATACTTTCAGCCTGTTCAGATATAGACTTCTGAAAAAAGAATGAATGCACCCAAGACCCCTACCTCAAAGACGTCCTTGCTCCTGCGACAGGGATGCAGCTGGAGCTGCGGACTGGTCATAATACAAAAAATGGCCAACTAGAGCTCTGCAAGGCATTCATTTTACAGTTCATTGATCAAACCAAAACCAATTGCACAAATAAATAATTATTCCCAGCCTGGCCAAAGCAAGACAAATCCAAACAATCTTTTCTTTGCTAAGGGATGAAAAGGAAAAGAAAAATCACCGTGGCTCAGCCAATATTTTTGTCTCTTCTGGAATGAAGCCAGGCATTTAAGGTTTTCCTTTTAAAGACTTGAACCTAAGTCTATTTTGCAGACTGGATTAGCTCAAGATCCCAGTGGCCTCTTGTTGCCAGGGGCTTCTGTAGGCAGCAAGGTAAAACATGATCTGGAGAGAGGCATTGGGATGTATGCCAATGGCAAGGAGCATCCTGTTGTGCTCTGGTGTCTTGTGTAGACTTGTGATACTGGGCTAGCTTCTGCTGCCAGTAACCAGCCTCAGGGAGGACTCCTGCCCCAGGGCAGACATATTCTGAGACTGTCACCTCCTGCCTTAGTGCCATGTCCCAGCAGGACCACTCTTATGCACAGAGAGAGCTGTCATGCCTGTCAGTCAACACTAGACAACCTCGCCAAGCATTTCATTAAAGGGCACATCTCCTTTGAACATCAGAATCTGCTATGGGTGATGAGTCCTTGAAATCCAACTCTGGTTACATCCATACATACCTCAACCTGCTCTGAAACGGTATGTCACACTGTGTGTCCTGGAATATCTATCATCTTGTCTAACATCTGAGCTCCAACTCTCCCCAGTACACAAGACCAGTCTCCTGACATGCCACATGGTGTCACACTGCAGAAAATGAAATCAGAACTTGGATTCCAAGCAGTAGCATGTCCTAATTTAGCCATGTTCATGACGATTAGTTCCCAAAGCTAAATTCATACAGCTAATTCCACTCATCCCTTTTATCTGTCCTGCCCCACTTTATAGACAACTCATATAGCTGACTTTTTTTCCTGAGAGTTTTCCCAAACTGCTGGTGTTTTAGATCTGCCTATTTCTAGCTTTATATACACCAACAAGAGTTTTCTTCTTGTCCACCTCATCAAAACAAAACCCCAAATGCAAGACTCATCTCCTTCCAAACCTTCTCCCCATGGATGGCCCCAGATGGTGTCTGACAATGAGCAGCAACTTTCCTCCATCCTTATTACACATGTGAATCCCTGAAGGTGACTGGGAAAATCAGGAGCTGCTGCCAGCAGGTACTTCCCATGAATAATAAAACACAGGAGCGTAGGAGGCTTTTTCTGTAACCATTGTCACAGAGCCCTCAGCACTGCTCGCAAGCAGCAGGCAGGAAAGCTGACAGCTCAGTGGCTCTGGAAACATTTTCCTTGATTAGCAATACAGGCAGTATTGACTGTACAGGGCTCTTGTTAGTGCTCGGAATTCACCTGCCACATGCATTGGCTTTGTAAACTGTTTAAAGGGAACGCACAGTCAGCTTTCTTGCCACTAAAAAGGGGTTGAGACCTGGGCTGTCCATTCCACAGGCACAGCTGCAGCAGTCTGGCCTCTGTACTTGGTCCTGAGGCAATGCCAGGGCTCTCACCGAGCAGAAGCCAACCAACTACCATGTGTCTAGTCCTGGAGAAAAACCATCTCTCTCTCTTGTATCCTTCTCTGACAGCCCTGGTGGAGCCCAATCACTGACCTGGGTTGGTTTCCCCAACAGATCCAACCCTGAAAGAAGGCTCCAGCACTGCCTTTCTTTTTGCCTCAGGAAACATCCTACCAAGGAAGAAGCATGCTGGAAAAGTGTGGGACAAGCTGCTTCCTTTCCTCTACAGCTCCGGAAATTTCCTTCTGGATCTAGATAGCAAGTAAAAAAACCTTTCCAAAATGCTTAGGGATTCCTCAGCACAGACAGCAGTGAGTGGTGGGGCCAAAGATAGTGACTGGATCCTGTGCAAAGCTTCCTGCTGGTCAAGAACAGTAGCTGTGGGCTCTGCCTTTGCCATTCTGTTGTCTCTAGGCAGGATATTTAGCAAATATCCTTACTTGCCTTAGAAGACTTAAAGCAAACAAAGACTTAAGAAGGAAAGATTTAAAAGCCCTTACATTCTCATGTGAATTTCCTTGGCATGACTATCTGCTCATGATGTAGTTAGAGACCATCACCCATTGGATTTGTACTGCAATTTCTCCACTTTAAATGTCAGTTGGCTGCATGACTGTCAGTGTCCTGATTACACACTTTTATTCATGTTCACCGTGGTGTCACACCATGGAAGATGACAGAGTGTTACCTTGTCCAGTTGGCCTGCTGGCTGGGGAACATAGAGACTGCCAGCATACCTGGATGTGCCACTGCTCACACAGGAAAATGAATGAACTCAAGAGGAAAATTAGCAATTACCCCATGATGTCTTCCTTATGTCTCTGCTTCAGAGTCCTCTCCATGTGACACACTGCTTGCTAGCTTTACCGGGAATAAGTGGCCTGTCTTAGTGCTCTGGCCAACTGCTGCAGCAATGCGAACACATGCATAGACACCAGTGGTCTGAAAAATCCCACCAGGCCCCCACACAAAGTGACAGGGGACTCAATAACGCCAGGTTTGTACAACTCCCCAGGAGCTGGATTTGCTTCTTCCCTGACATCTCAGTTTATTAAAATCGTTATTCAGTAAAGGTTGCATCAGGTTGCTCTGTATTAAGCATGAACAAAGGGACAGGTCTACAGTGACTGCAGAAAATGCAGGAGATTTGTCATGATAATGAAACTCCGTGGCTTTCAAACTGCATTGCTGAAGCCTCCATGTCCACCACCACCCCTCAACCCCACGAATAAACAAGCTGGAGGAAAGTCTCATCGGAGGGAACACCCAGGCAACATGATGAGCAGGATTTAATGGCCCAAATAAAGAGGTGGATGAACTCCTTTGGATATCAATGTCACTGAGGTTACCTATATGAGGAGTCCTTTCTTGAAAATCTTGATAAAAGGTCTGATAACATTCAAAGGCTTGTTTCTTCTAATTCTCCCTTTTATCTGGGCAATTAACCAGGACTGTCCAAATCTGTTAGAAGGCCAGCTTATCCAGATCCACCTGTGTTAGGAACAGTTCAAGGCTCAGGAACCTTCTGCTCATGTCAAACTACAGGATGATAAAGACATTTTGTGAAGTTCCTCCTCCATGGCCAAAGTGGAAATACTCAAAAGTCTATGAGATAGCCATAGTTCCAGCCATTAAATTGACTCTTTTGGGAAATTTGGGAGGACTGAGTTTGGGGTCAGCAGATGGTCAAGAGCCAAGGTCGGATGGAAGCCTGGTTTTGCATTTTGCACACATTTAAGGAACCTGAGACTACAATTTTTAGTATTTACTGGATTGAGAAAACCTTTAGAGAGATTCTTCCATCACTAATAGGTTTTCAGGTGAATTAACATGAACCCAAGGAGCAAAGATACTATATTCATAAAATTTAATAGCCCTTGTAATTAAAAATACAAAAATTACCAAAAAGAACAGGAAAAAAAGCGAATGAGAGCACCCATATAAATGAAAATTTTGCTCCAAATTGTTAGTCTGACAATCAAACACTGATGACCAGCAGTTCAGCTCCACTACCTTCAGCACACTTAATGTGCAGTACCTCAGAGTTTGCTCTGCTTTGCCCTAAGGTGGTCCACAAAGCAGCAGCAGGATCTCAATAATGGCCAAAGAGATGCAGACTAAACCCGGCTACATCCTCTGCAACCTGCAGTCCTCTGGGCCACACTGTCCGCCTGCACTTTTAAAGCATACCATGATAAATACAAGCATTAACAGAGTGCAGCCACTTGTCAATCAAGACTTTCATATCCTGCAGCTAACATGGCAAGAGCTCAGGACAGCTATGCAATGACTGCATCTTCCCCTGCTCCCCTCCACCTTAATTTAGTGAGCAGGGATTTTTTATCTAATATACATTGCAATTACAGTTTATTATTATCATTTATCAATACCTTTCCTCCATAAATCATCTTTGCAAAATCATCTTTACAACCTCCGAAGCTTGAGAAGTTACACAACTTCTGTGAGCCTCTGACAGGTGATTATACAGTGCTTTCAGATTTATTGCAATAGTAAAGAAACAATCAGATCTGCCTTCCTTGAGGATTTTGTAAAGAAAGGCATAGCTCAAGATAGAGCTAATTCTCACACAGGCCCTGGTTGCTTAGGAATCACTGTAGCATACAGTAGCTATGCCATTTTCTCCAGTACTGAGCTTCTGACCAGAGACAGACTTCTTGTGAGATTTCCATTTCTCTTTGCAGAGGGACGGTTCTTTGACAGGCAGCAGTACAACCTCCGTACCAATCAATAGTCACCTAAAGGTCTCAGCTCAAGACAGATTCATCCGTCTCTCCACACCTCCATATCCATGGCAGATAGAAAGTCTTTCTACGAGGCACAGGTGTGGAATGCCTCATATTGAAAATCTGTCTGGACCATTGGACTCAAAGATTGAGGTGTATACTCTACCTGGAGGCCAGTTATACATGGAGTTTCCTAGGGGGTCTTTCTTTTCCTGTTTAATATCATTATTAATGATTCAGAGGAAGATACTCTCATCAGGTTTGCAAATGACACCAACCACGCTGGAGGAGCTGATACACTCAGCAGTAGGGCCACTATTTAGAGGGTCCTGGACAGATCAGAGGAATGGGCCAACAGGAACCTCATGAAAAAAGGGTAAAGCCAAAGTCCTGCACTTGGGATACCATGACCCCCTGGACGGGTGTGGGCTGGGGGCTGACTGGGTGGATAGTGGTTCTGCTAAGTAGTAGCTGGGAGTTTGGTACACAGTAGGATAAAAACGAATCAGCAGTGTGCCCTGGCAGCATTGAAAGCTAACAGCATCCTGGGCTCTGTTAAAGGGGAATATAGCTAGTAGAGCCAAAGGTATTATCGCCTCCTTTTATTCAGTGTTCATTAGATCATATTTAAAATATTTTGTTTAGTTTTGGGCCCCCCAGACATTGATCAAGCAATGCAAATGCAGTGGAGGCCTCAAGATGGCCAATGGGCTTGATCCTCTATGATTTGATAAGAGATGGAGTAACTGGCCCTGTTCAGCTGGGAGAAGAGAAGGCTTCAGGGACCCGTACAGTACCTGTGAGGATGTTACCAAGAAGATGGGATCCAGGCTCCTTATGGAGATGCATGTCAGGAGAACAAAATATAACGGTCATAAATTTTAGAAGGAGTGTTTCTGGTCAGATAAAGAAAAATGCTTCCCCATGAGGACTGCAAAGCATTGGAACATAGGACAGGATGAGCAGTTTCTGCCTCTGGAGGTTTTCGAGACCTGCCTGGAGCAAGCCCATACAACCTGGTCTGAATTCAGTGTCGATCCTTCCTGGAGCAGAAGATGGAGTAGAAACCTCCTGAAGTCCCTTCCTACCTAAGTGATTTTATCTTTTTATGATATGATTTTCAAAAGGCCCCATGTCCAGAAAGAGAGACCCTTCTCCCCTCTTTAGAAAGAATAAACTGTTTCTGGGAGTCTTTCACCATCTCTTCAAGGATTAGTTAAGGAGTGTCAACCAATGGTTTGGAATAGGTGCTGGAGATCAGACCCTGGCCTCATACTGTCACCCAGGACTAAAGCAGCGTCACTTTCTGCAAAGACATAGGCCAGGTGATGCTACCTCTCTGAGTTGCATGCAGACTGCCTGCAGGGCAAGGTATTTATTATGGTACCCTCACCATAACAGGCTATGACTCTCACAAATGTTTTGTCATGTCTCATTTCGTTAGCGTTCTACAGACGGCTAGCAGAAGT
>NW_009610558.1:0-309 GCF_000690535.1 Cariama cristata
CTGGTGGCGCCTGAACGGGAGCGTCCTCCTTGGCTGGTTGGTCTGGGGTTGATGGGAGGGGTCTTGACATGCTAAGGACACGCTAACACATGCTAAGAACACGCTAAGGTGTGGAAGAGTGAGGGCGGAAGGAACACGGGGTGTGGGGGGACACCAGTGGGCGGCGAGTGACACTTGAGTGGGATCGTCCTTATCGTGGGGTTGGTCCCCGATTGCTGCTAGAGGTGAGTCCCAGCACGCTAAGAACATGCGAAGTGCATGCGAAGAGAGAGCGGGACACGTGCTGGGGGAAATGGGGTGGGGGGACAC
>NW_009610559.1:0-230 GCF_000690535.1 Cariama cristata
GGCCCCCGGAGCCGTGCGGGGAGGCTGACGTCCCCAGGGGCAACTGTGTCCCCAGCGTCCTCATGGGGTTACCAACATCTCCAGGACCTCATGGGGTCACCAAACGTCTCCTGACCCTCCTGGGGACCCCAGCTTTCCCGGGAACATCATCGATGTCCCCAGGACCCTCACGGGGACATTGCCCAGGACCCGACACCTCCCTGAGCCACCGGGATCCCCTTGGGGACACG
>NW_009610559.1:674-1327 GCF_000690535.1 Cariama cristata
TCCCCGGGGGGGGGGGCAGGGGTGAGCGGGGGGCACCGACTGCCCCCCTCGGCCGTGCCCCGGCCCCGCCCCGGTACCCTCGATGGCGAAGATCTTCTCCTGCAGTTGGTTCTGGATGCCCTGCAGGGCGTCAAAGTTGTCCACCCGGAAGACGTGGTCCTTGCTGGGTTGGGAGGCGATGGTGCGGAGCTCTTCCACGGCATTGGGGTCCTGGAAGGCACTGCCCACCTGCGGGGGGAGAAGGGGGGTCGGGGGTCGGGCCGGAAGGGTTTGGGGAGGGGAGGAAGGGTGTTTGGAGAGGCAGGGAGGGGAATAGGATGGGTGGAGATGGTTGGGGGTGGGTGGAGATGGTTGGCGATGGTTGGATGAAGATGTTGGAGATGTTTGGGATGGATGGAGATGAATGGAGATGTTGGGGGTGGACAGATGGTTGGATGGACAGACAGCTGTGTTTAAAAAGGGTTGGACGGTTGAATGGCTGGAGACCTTTGCAGCCGGATGGACAAACACATGGACAGAAGCGTTTGCAGGATGGGTGACTTTGACGTTGGGGATGGATGGAGATGATTGGGGATGGATGGAGATGTTGGAGGTGGGTGGAGACATTTTGGACAGATGGACGGATGGAGATGTTTGGACAGCACTCACTCACC
>NW_009610559.1:1456-1661 GCF_000690535.1 Cariama cristata
ACCCTTCATCCCACGGCAGGTGGGAGCAGGGTTGGTCCCAAGTGGGTTGAGGTGGTGGGGTGGGGTGGGGACACACATGGGACTCACAGGACTGTGAAGATGGCGGTGGCCGTACGGGTGGAACGTTGGCGCTGCCGGACTTGATCTAATAAAGCGATGGGATCTCGGGATCTCCGGAAAGTGTTGAAGTCAAAATGGTTCAAGA
>NW_009610560.1:0-427 GCF_000690535.1 Cariama cristata
ACCGGCATGTCCCTCTGGCTTTGCTCCCACCCCGCTCAGGCTTTGCCATATCGCCATGTCCCATGCCGGGGATGTTGCTGGGGTCTCCGCCGTGGTCTCCGTCTTGGGGCTTTGGAGGAGAGGCAAGGAAAAGCTGCAGTGGGGCGCGGGTGGGGCTCTGGCTCTCCTGGCCTCTCCCCGTGGAGCTTTCCTTGCCCTCCGCTTCCCCCTTGGGACAGTAATTATGGCAGTAATTAGGAACACAATTATTCCTGCTAAATGGGAACAGCTTAAACTGCTTCTCCCTCCTTTCCGCCCATGGGTGCCGGTGGGATGCCAGGGACCCGCCTGCTGCCCAGCCCAGCGCCAGGAGCCCTGTGCTGCCGTGGGTCCAGATCCCCAGCTGGAAGCCAGGCAGCCTGCCAGCCGTGTCCTGCCCCCAGGGGAT
>NW_009610560.1:644-876 GCF_000690535.1 Cariama cristata
CCCCCCTTCCACGGCAGCGACGACTGGCATGCGAGGTGGTACCCATGGGCTCAGCCCCCTGTGTGGGACCATCCTGCCCAGGATGCTCTCTGTCAGCGGGGAGGGAGCATGGGAGAAAGGGGAGAAGGGGCACGTCCCCCGCACTGCTCTCCCACAGCCTTTCCCCAAGGACCTGCACCACAGGGAGAGCAGTGCCGTAGCGTGTGGTGCCCCAGACCCTTCCCTGGCTGAC
>NW_009610561.1:0-922 GCF_000690535.1 Cariama cristata
AAAAAAAAAAGAGGCAAATAATCGTAGCGTCCCAAGGCTGTATTTGCTCAGCACACGCTTGAATTATGTTGAGGTCCTTTCCCAGTGCTGTTAGAGCATCTCCCCCCTGGGATGAGCCAGAAAATAAGGACAATTCCTGAGTAAAAACCAAACCACATCCTTCAGGAACATCACTGCTGTGTAATTAGGCGTGTTTTAATTACTGGCTTGCAGGAGGAATGCTCAGCACCAAGACCCCCCCTCTGTCCGGGCACGGCTCCCTGGGCTGGCTCAGAGGGGAAAATATTCTGTAAGGTATTTGAAGAATAATTGGTTCTCAGTTATTTATACTTTTATACTATTTAGTATTTTATTTTATATTCGCTCTCAGTTATATATGTTTATATAAAGTTGTTCCAGCCCCTTGAGGGAGCTGCGGGGCGCATCCTGATCTCACCTATATCGCAGGGAAATAATAAATTACTTAGCAAGGATTGGTTTTTTTTATTTTAATGCTGTATGTTTGTGGGTGTTAAGAAACGGCCAGGAGTGCTCTGGTGTACAGGTTGTTCACGTAACTCGTTTGTGATGGAGGTGACGAACTTTTTCTGTAATCGGTAATTGTGGTTGAAATAAGGATTTCTGATTTTGCAAGTGAGTTTGTTGGAAAATCAGGAAAATAGCAGGAAAGTGACTTGGGAAGGGAAGAGGTGGGCTGGAGAGGGGCTGCAGGTAAAGCATCTTCTGCCTGTGATGTCCCGGCTCGGTGAGCAGCGGTATGGCTCTTAGGAAACTGGCCTCGTTAAAAGCATTCCCGTTTCAAGTACTTTATGATTTATGTGAAATTTAATCACTTCGTTTAATAAAACAAGCTTTAGGAGGCACCGCCTCGCAAATAACATCATCTCTGGGATGTGACCCCCCCCCCGAGTCCCGGCGGGAT
>NW_009610561.1:1256-1493 GCF_000690535.1 Cariama cristata
GTTGCGAGCAATGAGCTGCTTTTAGAAATTAAAAAGAGACGACATAAATCTGAGTTTTAATTGTCAGATTTATTCTGGAGAAAAGGCTAAATTAGAACAGAATTGGCAAACAAGGCGTTTGGCGTTTATTCCCGTTTTGTATTTATTTTGGTTCCCCCAAGCTGTCTCTGAACGTTGCCTTTACCGGGGGTCGGTGTCGCCGCTGCCCGGAGGATGCTCGTGGGGGGGGCGGGCTCT
>NW_009610561.1:1532-1832 GCF_000690535.1 Cariama cristata
ACAGCCAGAGGTGGAATATCTCTTCCCAGTGTCTCGAAAAGCCTGGCTGGGTCTGTTCTCCCTGGTTGTTTTGACCAGGGGAGAAGAGCCGATGAAAGGAGCCTGCTCATTTTCGATGGCAAAAAACCCGGTTGGAGGGTGCCGAGGAGTGGGTAGTGGGATGTCAAGTACTTTCTCGCTTTTTAAAGATGGTTTATATAACCTGCTTGGCTGTATTATTATGGTTTGGGGTTGGTTTTTTTCCCCCCCCCCCTCCGGTTCCAAACTCCAAATTTTCAAACGCATTGGGAATATGCGGCG
>NW_009610561.1:1849-2120 GCF_000690535.1 Cariama cristata
TGTGTCCTCGTGTGATGGCCTCTGAGGTTGGTAGGAGTCTGCCCTCGGCCTCTCTGCCAGCCGTCGTCCCGAGAAGCTCGGGCAGGTGTGGAACAGCTCTTTATACACTTATTATGACTATTTATTTTATTGATTTTATTTTTTTTACCATCATCTGAGGCTGTGTCAGCCCCTCCAGGAGCGGGGTGGGTGCAGGCTGGTGCCTCTCCCTGCTGATGGAGAGCAGAGGCTTCGCCCCCGGCTCCGGCAGTCCCGGTTTTTTTCAGTATTT
>NW_009610561.1:2258-3875 GCF_000690535.1 Cariama cristata
ATCCCGTCCTTGGCACCTTCTCCCCTTGGAAGAGCAACGACCCATCAATGTTTTATGGCTTTTGCTTGCCCCGGTGTACATTTACCTTTTGGAATAAAGGAAAGGGGGGAAAAATAAATAGATATTGCTTGGTTTTTTTTTCCATTTCACATGAAAGCGAAGGGCATTGTGTCTGGGTACCCACGGTGATGGGGATGGACCATGGGATGCTCGCAAGAGGGTTGAGTCCAAAGGAGCTTTATCCCTGCGATTTCTTATTTTGAAACACCCTGGAAAAACCACCGAGCAAGCCTTTCCTCGCCGGTGCCTTGCTAAATAACCAGCCAAAGAGCCAAATTATTTTTCATGGGTTATTATTGTAAACTGAGTGGGGGGGGGGGGGGGAACCCCTCCACCTTTCTGCAAGTCTTTTGCCTGTCGCTGGTGTGGGTGCGCTCGCCTCCCTCCCGGGGGATGCAGACGGGCTGAACCCATCTTACTTTCTGTTATTTATTCTGGCAGGGAGCAGCGAGCCGTCCTGCTCACTTATTCCTCTCGCCGGAGCTGAAACTTGAGGGCAGCCTCTTATTCAACATATTTTAAAAAAAAAAAAAAAAAAAATCAGTTATGACTTGGATCTTAAGTAAAACCACTTCAGAAGCTGAAAAATATCAGCTAGGCAAAATGATTAAGCAAGTGTGACGGGAACACATACCATTGTATTTAAGTTAGCCGCGTGCAGTAGTTTCCTTTTCTCCCTTCGTTATTCTCTTAATTGCTTAAAAACCTTCCCGTGCTGCTGCTTTTCTGTTAATAGCACCGATACCTGCTGGTCCTTGGGAGGTGATCGGAGGCTGCATCCCTCTCCGGGGGGATGCTCGGGGGATGCTCGGGGGGTACCCGTGGGCAGAAGGAGTTAACCCCGGCGCAGTGACCGGCTGTGGATAAAGGAGAGCAGGGAGTTTGCGTCGGTCCCCAGTGAGTCACGGGCAGGATGGAGGTTCGTCAGGGTGCTGGGCAATTAAAACAGCTCTGTTTGTGTTTTGGTTTTTTTTGTTTGAAGAAAAGTTGCCATGACCGGCCCGCCGGGATGTTAGCTGCTTGCACAACGTAGATCAATCCATGGGAGTCTTATTCGGCTAGCGATGATTTGAATTTGATGGCTTCTCTGGTTATTTGAAAGGAAGGGGGGGTAAAAGTCAAGTGGCCAGGATTTCAAGGAACAACAAAAAAACCCCGTAGTTAATTTTTAATTCAAGCTGGGATGTGTGAGTGTGAGAAATGGCACTCAATGTCTGGGTGCATCCTTATGTGTCGGGATGGAGCTGAGGATTACATGGAGCTGCCTTGTTGGGCTTGAGAAGGTTGTATTTTCTTAGAAATCCCAATTTTAATTTATTACCACTCAAACAGCGTCTCCCTGGGTCTCTGCTCCGCAGGCTGGCATCTTAAAACACCCTTTTCGGGGGGAAAATTGCTGCTCCAGTCTTCCCTTCCCTACTGCGCGGGGACGATTCGCTCGGTAAGTAGTATTTTATGAGAAAAAATAGTTTTTTATGATCAAGGGGGAAGGGAAACCGCGGTGGGACGGTGGAGAGAGCCCGGCTGCTGCGCTAATTGGGTCATTCTTCGTTATCC
>NW_009610562.1:0-1858 GCF_000690535.1 Cariama cristata
TATATATATGGGTCTCATTCTGCCTTCCAACACCAGCTCACCCCCACTGTGGGTCTGGATTCACTGCAGGATCGAAGCAAAAGATTTCGGTTCGTGAGGGAGCCAAAGGCTGTAACTACGCGTGGCCGGGCGAGGTTGGTAAGAAGCCGGGTGAGAAGCAGAGGTGAGTGCTTAAATACGTAGAAGGAAAACGAGAGGATTAATTTTCATATTTAGGCAACTGGGAGTTACGAAATGATGATGTGTTGATAAGTAGTGATAACGAGGGATGAGCAAAGCTCAGGTTCTGCTTGTCCACGAAGGCGAACCTGTGGGCCAGGCTTGTGCAGAGCACAGACGGAGCTCTCTGCGTCTGTCTTCGCCGGCTTTTCAACTTGCAGCGTGCCGTGGTGTGGTTCGGTTGTACTCTGTGTGTCACTGTTTTGAGGGGGATGAAGGGTCATGTTGCACATTAAAAATTAAACTTCTTTGCAGGCGATCACAAAGCGTAAGGTGGTGGGTGCTTAGGGTGCAGAGAAAAGGAGTGGGAATACCCTGGGAAATTCTAAACAGCTGAAAGCGCAGTTTGATGGTCAATATTTTTATGAGAGGCTATGTTTAGCAAGAATGATAATGTTCCTGGGTCACAGACTGAAACTCTCCAATGAACTTGTTTTGTCTCTGTTGGAATTAAAGGCTTAGGATATCGGTAATACTTAGATGTGGAGACTGCTCAGTATTTTCTGCTGCAAAGTACTGCTGTGAAATACTTAATTTGTTTTTCCTCTACTAATAAATTCCTCCCCCCGACAAATTCATGCAGGAGATAAATATTGCAAAACAGGAGAATTTTGAAACAGCAAGTCAAGTGGTATGCCCAAGGTGAGAGGCATCCTCAGCGGTGGAGCTGGGATGAGCAGTTGGTTGCTCGTGGCTAATCCAGTTTGAAAATCCCTGGCACTGCCGTCTTGGGACCTGCTTGTAGCGATAAAGAGCTCTTCCACCCCACCCAGAATGTAAAATACTGCCCAAAAACTTAACCGCAGCCTTCCTGTCTGAGGGTGGGAAGAGTTACATCTTTAGGGGATGATAAACAGAGCAGGTTGGGAGTGCTCGAGGGACTCGCTGGTTTGTGAAGCTCTTTGGGGACCTGCACTGGCTCGTCCCTGGCTGGCTCTCATCCTTGTTTTGCTGGCCCGACTGCCGATGAAAAGAAGCACCCGCTCTCCGAACGCAGGGTCTGGCTCTCCCGGGTGTAACGCAGAGGCTGCTCTCTGCTCACACCGCTCCGGCCGCTCTCTGCGGAGCCTCCCCAAGGTGCCCTTTCGGATCTCGCTCCCAGCGACCGGCTTCCAATTAAATCCAGCTCAGGTCAGCTTTTGACAAGCAGCCTCCCTTGTAACTCGAGGAGGTTACCAGCCAGCAGATTCTTGAAATGCATCTTAAAAAGAGAAAGGCTTGGGCTGAGAGCCAAGATAATTTCTTTTTTTTTTTTTTCCCCACTCCTTTCCCCCCCCGCTTCTTTCCCTGTAGCAGTTCTTTCTGCAGAGCTATGGCTCAAATGGGAGGTTGTGGGGACCGAGAGGTGATAGGGTGCACATAATGTTAATTAGCTGTTGTACCTGCAGCGCTTCCAGCATGTAAAACCTTGATAGACCCAGTTGGCATAATTAATGACCACAGGAATAGCAGAAAGGCTCTTAGACCTCGTGCTGGGGGATTTCAGCCAATTTCTAAGTACTAGAAACCAGAAACAGACTTGAGTTGAAGGCAAATTATCCCGTGTGTTTGCAGGGGGTTCCTTGCATCCTCCTGAAGCAGCCAGAACGTGATGCTCTGTGGTTCAGGAGGTGGGATACAGCTGCTGTCAAATACAGGC
>NW_009610562.1:1869-5877 GCF_000690535.1 Cariama cristata
CTGCGCTTACCTCTGTGTCAATAATTATAATTATCCTCCATTAATAAGAAGGTGCTCAGTGCTGCACAGCACAGATGGAAGGTGCGGTTTTAGTTTTATAATTGAGGCCTCTGTAGCATATTTTGTACAGAGCAAAAGGAAAGGAATGAAGCGATGTCGTTTGCTTTGAGGTGCTAAAGGTGAACAGCCCTGTTCTGTTGTCACAGGGCACAAACCAGGAATCGCTGATGGGGTGGGAGAGGAGCTGAGCCCCCTGTGATGAGCAAGCCGGCAAGTTTAGTCGCATCAGCACCCGGGTGTAAAGGTAACTCCTCGCTCCAGCTAAGAGTCAGCAGGAGCTGCTGTCCCTGCTTGAATGGCTGCGGGGGCTGCAGGTCCTGGGCTCGGGATCAGCTCGGGGGGGAAACTGAGGCAGGGAGGAACCAGGAGAGGTGTGGGGCTGACCTCCTCTCCACTGGGAAGGGCTGGATTTTGGAGCAAATTCTCCTAGTTGTGGAGGAGAGAGGTCTGGAGAGGGGGGGAGCGTAAGAAGAACACGGGAAGGGATGGGGAGATGTTGTGGCATTGGTGGGAAATTCACGGCCAGCTGGTGAGGGACTGGTGACAGGATGCTGCCCTGAATGTGCATCTGAGGAGGAGGAGGATGATGATCCTAGAAACTTCCTCTACTCTTTGTGGGGTGGCCTCTGAATGTGCATCTGAGGAGGAGGAGGAGGATGATCCTGGAAACTTCCTCTACTCTTTGTGGGGTGGCAGCTTCATCCTGTTGGTTCAGGAAGGTGAGTAAGAGCCTCTGAGTATTGTCATCCGAGGATATTGTGTGGAGTGGGAGGCACTTAGTGATATTTTTGCGTTTAAGTGATTCACCAGAAGCCTGGCTGGGGGGGTTGTGTGTGACCTCGATAGCACCTTCACCCTCCCAGCGTGACTGCACAGGCAGCCAGCCTCGCAGCAATGAAGTTACGTGGTCCATGGTGGGCCTTGGATGCAGGAGGTGAGGTCCTACCTGCCTGCCCCGCTTTGGGATGGGGTTGTGTCACAGCTGCACAGCGGGAATCGGTCCTGTCCCTGTGGCTTGGCTGACAGTGGTGCACGGTGCCCCCGCAGAGCTCCTGACCCCCTTTGCAAAGCACCTGCAGCTGAGTGGGTGGAAATAAGCAGGTGCCAAGAGCCCAAGGGGAGCAAAGAAAGCATCTTCTAGCTGGCTACAGCTGGCGATAAAGTCCTGAACGTGGCAGCATCTCCTCCCCGAGGCATCGTTATTCCTCCCACCGAGCTGGACCTGTAGCTGGGGCAGCCCGTGGCAGGGGTTTGCTGAGCACGCAGCGCTCGTGTCTGTAGCAGCACTCGCTGGCAGAGTTTATTGCTCTGTTGGGCACGTACAGTTCCTGACCTGCATTTGGCTTCCCCCTTATCTAGCAGAGAGACAATTCCAGCCTCTGTAATTAATGACTCTCTCCTGCCAGGGTCTTGGGTGAAGCATCAACGCAGGAAATTGGCCAGGCTAAGTGGTGTTTGTGCTTGGATCCTGGCTGCGAAGGCAGACCTTAGCCAGCTGAGATGAATTGTGGCTTGGTTGCTGAATTCATTTTTCATCCTTGAGTCTGAAGGCAGACGCAGGAATAGCTCCTGTGCAGTCTGAGCTGCACGCTTACCACACTCCTCCTCTGCTTCGGGCTTCATTTGTTGCAAATATCTCATGTCCTGATGGAGAAAGACCAAGGCTCTTTGGTTTGTATCCCTGGAGGTTACTTGTGCTTGGGTTTTGCAATGGCATTCGGGGACCAGACGGTCCAACGCCACTCCCTTGGGAGACAAGGTTACGAGGTAAGGGGTTAATCCTCAGAGAGCAAGCGGGCTGCTAAAAGGCAACACAACAACTCTGAGCTGACCTGGGGTTTGGTTAATCTCAACGGCTCACCCTGGACCTTGGTTCTGAGATGCTGTCAAGCTCCTGGGCACATCAACGATGTGCACAGTGGCCATCGTTTCAGAAAAAGCCGATTTATTTAGCTTGTAGTGAAGCATAAGATGAAACCAGCAGCATGCTACTTACTTTTTAAGGGAGACTCCTGTTCCCGTACCCCTGTGCTCACTTACCGCATCCTTTCGTAGGAATCCAGGTTCTGGCCCAATCTTCACCGTTGCAATTGCAGTCAGCCGCGAAACCCTTCTCTCGGGCTGGCTGCTGCTGTGCAGCGCAGATGTGTTGCAGGAGGACCGGAGAGCTGAAAAAATGACTGTTGAGTTGAATTGCCGATTCTTTGGAGCGGTGTCCGTACAATCTGGGCCCTGGCTTTCTGAATGCTGTCGCAATATAAATAATTACGTTAATGTGAAATGGCGTGTCCTGTTGTGCAGAGCGGTGCTGTGGATCAGCGGGTGGTTTCGTTGGGGAAAATGAATGTGAGCTGTATCTTTGCTTTATCTTTATCTATCTCAACACTTGGAGGTGTTTGTGCATGGTGCGGATGGGGGAGTTCTGCTCTCTCACGCGCCAAGGGTTTGTAGATGAGCAGCAAACTCCAAAAGCACAGAGAAACTGCAGCTGATGAGAATTGCTGGCAAGGAAAATCCAGAATCCATCCAGGTGCGGTGCCTGCTTTATTTTCACCCGTTGTGTTTGTTTTGGAAGGGAGTAGGGGATGGGACACGCTGGGTGGCAGCAGGCAGCTCAGGAGATGGCTCTTAGGCAGAGGGGATGCATGGCCAGCGCTACCTCCGCCTTCCTCCTGCTGCTCCAGGAGGTGCTCTGGGAGATCCTGAAGTCTGGGAGAAAGGGTAGGGATGGTTTTGACCTGCTTTTTTTCTCCCTAAAGCCCAAATACTCTCCAAAATGCGGTGGATGGTCCAGCCTGAGGTCAGGCTGTCGCCGGGCTGGCAGCACAGGTCGTGCGTGGCTGCACCGCTCTGCTGGGGACCCCAGGAGCGATGGGGCAGCCCTGTTCCCTACCAGAAAGCAGCAGTAAAGACTTGGGCTGCAGCGAGAACAAGCAGAAAGTCCCATGGTGGCCTCGGGGTGATGAACACCTTCCTGCTTTCCTCTCTCTCCTTTACTTTCCCTGCTTCTCATCTGCTTCCCCGTCACGTTCTCTCTCTTTTTCTCCCTTGCTCCTTCCTTCCCCTGTAGTTACTGCTTGGCAGGTAGCCGTGGTCACATCTGTCTCAAAGGTTCGGCAGCCTCACCTCGTGCCATGTCCATGTGTGGTACAGATGAGGCAGTTTAGTGAGCTGAGCTTTGAGCTCTGAATTTCTAATCCCGGCTCCTTTGCTGGCCTTAGGTCCCTTAGAGCAGGTCTTGGCTTCCTCACCCGCAGGATGGGACTACTTCTGGGGCAGCATGAGGCCTGCTTGGGGGATCAGGTTCATGGAAAAAGAGTTGAAAATGCATTATTCAGACTTGCTGGCCAGCAACATGCAGCTTCAGTACCAAGCTCTTCCCTGGGCTGGGAGCGATCCCTGCAGGAACAGCCCTGCTTTGGGGCTGCGGTCGGACACGCCGGGGGCAGGCAGGGTTTCCAGATGTGATGCCTGCCTTCAGGCAGCCCAACGAAGCTGCCTTGCGCCCAGGAGGGGACTGTGTGTCTGCTACTTCCCCGCTGCTCGAGGGGCGGCTGGGCACGGGCGATGCTGCTGGAAGCACTCCGTTATTTTGGGAGGCTGTGTAAGGTAAGCGTGGAGCATCCACATGGCTGAACTGAGAGGCTGGCCTGCCAGTCAGACCCAGCTCCCGAAAACGTGTGGGTGTTAAAACCAATCCTTCACCTTACCGGGACATCTTTGGAGGTGCTGCTTGTTCCCCAGCCCCGGGAAGAGCTGGGCTCCTGTGCCCTGTTGCAAGAGCAGCCGAGAGGAGTTTGGCTCCAGGGAAAGGCTGTGATGGTGCTGGGGACACTGGGGACACGCCAGCTCTACCTACAGCTCCTTCTGCCCTGGGTGCCTAACTTTTAAGGTGCTTGCTTGCCAGGAGCAGGAAATATAAGGCTATTTTGGAGGCTGTTGAATGGC
>NW_009610562.1:5915-13161 GCF_000690535.1 Cariama cristata
CCAGCCGAGGGAAGGAGCAGATCTGCTTGAATCCCCCGAGGAGGAAAGATGCTGAGTGCGTTTAGACGGAGTGGGTTTAAGCCTGTGTGTGTGTGAGAGGGAAAGCGCATTTTGCAGAAATAGCTTTTCCTGGCATTGCGGTTCATCTTGTTAATAAATCTGTTGTAACATCTCCCCGCAGAGCCCCTCAAGAAATCAGCTAACCAGGAGAAAGTCAAGATGAGAGATAAGCCTCCTAATCCATCGTCGGCAAATACAACCAGACTTTCCATCTGCTCTCCAAGGCCCCTGCAACCCGGCAACTGGGAGCCAGCCATCCGCTGCCTGCCTGCACAGATGCTTGGTCACCGCTGCGCCTTCGCTGCCGCTCTCTAGGTTCAGCCCAGTGTCATCTTAGATTAGTGGGCTTGTGTTCAAAGTCTCTGTCTCCTCTTGGAAAAAACCAGGTAGAGCTGACAGGCTGAAGCAAGCGCATGCACCTTGGCTGAAAAACAAACGCCGGGTGGTTTATAGAGCCATGTTCGATTTAGTGCTGTGTGCTCTGGCACAGAAATAAGAGCCCTCTCTTGGCTGGGATTGCTTGTCAGAGTGTCTGCAGAGGGAGGAGATGGAGAGAAACTCTCGTGCTGGGTATTTATTAACGACGTGGGTGGGAGGGCTTGGTTTCCTTTCCCCTTCCCTCCGGGTCTGAGCTCAGAGCTGTTCGGAGGGGAGCACCAGCCACCCGGCAGGGTCTGGGGAACCCTGGGGTGTGCGGCTCCAGCACGCCAGGTCTCTCTAGATGCTCACCAAGGGTACAGTCCTGCCTCGGAGGAATTTGTGGTCTAAGCTGAGGTCCCTATTTTGCAGGTAGGGCACAAAGACGTTACCTGACTTCTCGATGGCATCTGAGCGCAGAGCTGAGGTTTGCAGGCAGGGCGGTGGTGTGCAGCGTTGCCTTTCCTACAAGAGCGTCTTCCCTGCCCTCCTGCTCCTTGGGTTGGTCGTCGCAGAATCCCAGACTGCCTAAGGTTGGAAAGGACCTCAGGAGATCCTCTGGTCCAAGCCCTTGCTCAAGCAGGACCACCCACAGCAGGTTGCCCAGGTCTGTGTCCAGGTGGCCTTTGGATATCTCCAAGGATGGAAGCTCCACCACCTCTCTCATCCTCAGATGATCAGCATAGCCTATGGCTGCCTCCATGAACGACAGAGAAGTCTTGCTGGGAGGGCTGACCCACTCGTGGCGGAGGCTTTGCCTCCGTTGGTGGCCCTCATTTGTCTTGGCGGTGGTGATGGAGCAGCAGTGGGACGGTTTGCTGGAGATCTGCCATCAGTGCAGCAGGTGTACGGCCCCACGGGCAGGTTTCTGTCTGTTCCAACTACATCATGCTTTTCCCACCAGCCGCCTATTAAGGTTTGGGGACCCACTAACAATTCCTACTTTTCTTTTTCTATTCCTATTTCCTTTGAAAGATTCATTATTCAGAATGAAAATCTGTCGCAGGTAATTTCAGGATTCAACTCGCTGCACAAAATGAGCAAAAGAGCAAAAATATCAGTGGGTAAAGAACAGTTTAATTTTGTAACTAATTTTCTATAAAGTAATTATTTCTTTAAAAACCTGGGATTTGCTAAAAGTGTCACAATTACTTTTTTCATTATGGCTACAGAATGAAGCGCTCGTTTAATTAGTAAACATTTGGCATGCCTTTAAATAGGTTTTTAATTACATTAAAAGGACACTGTCAAGGTGTCTTTCATCATTTTTAATAGACCCAGAATTTTTTTTTTTCCCCTTGCAGTCGGATGCAACTCTTTGGGTTTGATTGGCTGCTCCAGACAAAAACGAGAATCCGTTTCACTAGAAAAGATAAAAAAACCCACCCCAGGCTCGTTTGTGGATTGGGAGTCGAGCTGTGGTCTCCCTACCTCCTCTCTTTCTCGACGTGCCAGCAGCAGAGCTCGTAGCCTGCTTTGCATCGTGCTGCCCCGCTGGGATGCGGGGAGCTGGGGGTCTCCCCGTCCCCAAGCGCTGTCACCCATGGCTCATCACCCAGGGACCCTGGGGGCTTGGTGGCAGATCTCCTGCCCCATCCAGTCCCGTGGGTCACCCCACGCTGTACACCCTCTGCTCTAAACCCGGCCGCTTTTGCCCCATAAATCCCCCCGTGTTGTTCACGCCCCCTCCCTGGTGAAGCAGATGCTGTACTACAGCCTTACGGCTCCCAGCTGCTCCAAGGAGTAGCTCTTCTAATAAATCACTAGTGCTCTAACTGAGCTTGATGTGAGCTCCCAGAGGCAATTCAGCTCCGGTGAGTCCCCAGGCTCCTGCTTGCCTTTGGATACGCAGCGTGCTCCTTCCCCAGGCTGCGAGATGCTGTTGGTGGAGGCCAGACTCCATTAACCCCAGCCAGCGATGGAGGGCTGCTCGCCCCCTGCCCAGTACGGGGAGGGGGGCCGGGGCATGCCCGTGTTGTTGGGAGATGATAAATGAGGCTCTGGGCAGCAGCCCCGAGGGTAGCAGGGGCCGTTTGTCTGCATCCCCCTGCTCTGCCGTGCGGGAGGTGAGGTTTCTGGCCCCCTTTTTGAGGAAGGGGCTCTAATTGCAATCGATGGAAGTTGTTGCAGGGGGAGGCAGCCTGGGGTGTCCCCAAAGGGAAAGAAAGAACAGCAAAAAGCAGGGTGTGGTGGTGGGGAGGCGGTGCTGGTGGCATGGGGATGGGTGGCACGGGGGCTGGCTGGGGACACATGCTGGCCTTTTCTGCCCCCCCCCACCCCGAGCTGTGTCTCTTCTCCCCAGGCCTTTTACAGGCTGAACAACCAGATCAAGATGTCTCTTGTTTAATTTCTGCTTGCGTTTCAGACATCGTTGCTGTCCTCTGAGGAGCAGGAGCCGCAGGGAATTAAAATATCCAACGTCTTTGCTTTAATATCGTTGACTTTCTGCTCTGCTGGGTACTGGCAGGCTTCCCTGCGGCCACATCCTCCTCCAGCATGGTCTGAGCACCTCTTCTTGGGTTCCTCAAATTTTCCCCTTACTCCGGTCTTTTCTCCTCCACCCCATCCACCACCTGCCCCTTCCTCCTCCTGCTCCCTCTTGGCTCCCCACAAAGTCCTTTGCTTCTCCCTCAGCAACCATCACCCCTCTACGTGGCCTTGAGTCAAGGCGCTGAGCCTTCCTGACCCCAAAGCAGATGGAGATGTGGGGATGGCTCGCACCCCTCCACAGCCTCGGGAAGTCCCGGGTGGAAGGGTCCTGCCCCTGTCGCACCTCAGGCTGGGCACCAGAGAAACCATGACCTTTCATCCGTCCCCCTTGCTGGAAGGAATTGCTGCACAGCTCATCCACCTGCCTTTCCTAATGGGAAGCGATGCCCATTCCTGCCTCCCACTCAGCACCGGCTCCAGTTTCCAGGGAGACAGCCACTGGGAAAGCAGTGGAAATGCTGGAGCTGACAGGATTGCACAGCTCAACGTCAGATAGTGGGTGCCCCAGGGGTCCCCTCCACCCCGGCCTCTATCCCACCCATCAGGGGACAGAGGGACCAACTCCAGGAGTGGCTCCTGTCCGTTTGTCCTGCTCAGCATCGCTGTGTGCCAGTTTCCCGGGCAGAGGGAACGGTGCTGCGGGAATTGACCCTTTCCTGGCTCCATCCTTGGGGCCACAGAGCCTCTTTGCCTTGCAGGATCAGGGCCGGAGCGGGCTGCAAGGCAACGGGTGCAGGAATGGGGCCATGGTGTCAGCGGTGCTGCTGTGCCATGCCTGTGACTGTCAGAGTGTCTCCTGTCCCCCCTGCCCTGGGGTGCTGGCCCTTGGAGGTACTGGGGGGATGGAGGCTGGGATGGAGGGGTAAAACCCAGCCTGTGCTGGTGCCTTGGGACTGTGGCTGCCCTGATGCTGCTCCGCACCCTGTCCCCAGTGCCACGGGGAGCCGAGGTCCCCAAGGCGTAACCTGCACACCGGCTTCATCCCCGCACCCACCACCGATGGAGATTTCTGGAAGGAAGCGAACGGTGGTGAATAACCACAATCATGACTTTGCAAGACTTCCATAAAATATGAATGCATGATAACATCTGCATAAATTATTCAAGATAATCAGCACGGGGGATATTTCCCCGGCAATTTCACATGGGCTCCTGGAGCTTGATTGTCCCACCCACTGGGTGTGTGCCACCCCCCTGCAGCAGAGAGGGAAGATCCTGAGCATCCCAGGTCTCCCAGCTCCTCCCGTCACTCTCCACTCTCCTTAGATTGCAAACTGTTCTCCCTCCTGCCTCGATGTGCTTTCCCCCAGCTCCCAGCCCTATTAACACCTCTAATTAAAGCTGCTTATGGATGTACTGCTGTTTGTCTAAGTGCGGCTGATCAAGGCAGAGAAGCCACGGAGCCGAAGTGAATCGCACCTCCTCGCAGCGCAGCAGCCTGCACGCCCAACGCGGGACTTCTTGGTGGGGGAAGAAGGAGGAAAGAAGCCAGACAGGAAAAAAAACGCAGAACAGGGATGTGCTGCCAGCCAGCCATGGCCATGCCTTGTCTCTGTGCAAATGACGCCAGGTAATACTGGCATTTTCCCCTGGCAGTCGTTACACGAGCCTGCGGTATCCCTCGAGAGAAAGGTGTGCGTGCGTGGGTTCAGTGTTGCCCCATCGGGACTGCCTTGGGTCAGGACAAAACCCATCGGTACTACGGGCGCTCTGGGGAGGAGGTGTTCTCTTCTGGGTGCTTACAGAAACACCCTCCCCATGGGGTCACCCAGAAAGTGGACCCAGCACCCAGGGATGGATGGATGGATGGATGGGTGCTCGCTGCAGCAGAGCCATGAGCACAGCCAGTGCAAGCATCGGGGCAGGATCCCAACCCCCCAAAAGGAGGTGGGCATGGGGGTCTGCCCCCACAGCTGGGGTGCTGAGGGACACGGTCCTGCTCTCTCCTCCCAGTACAGGTACTTGGGAGGGCCTGGGTGTTCGCACCTCCATAATGCCACCCCCCAGGCGACAGCAATTCCTGGTGCCGAGGCAGTGCTCTGAGGATGCGGCTGCTACTGATGGTGTAACGAGAGAGGAAGGAAGGAGTAACTTAGCACCGTGAAAACACGCATTTGGACTCTGCCTCCTGCCAGCAGCTGGGCAAAAGCCGGTGCAGTGACCTGCAGAGGCTGAGGCAGCTTTCCTGATCTCCTCGCCTTGCTCTGCACCCAGCAGCTCCTCCCGGACCACAGGCACTGGCAGGGGAAGGTGACGCTTGGCCGCAGGACCAAGGGACCGGGGGCTGCAGGAGGCAGGATGCTGCCTGGCCCGAAAGCACGGCAACTCCTGCCAGCAGCTGGGCAAAAGCCGGTGCAGTGACCTGCAGAGGCTGAGGCAGCTTTCCTGATCTCCTCGCCTTGCTCTGAACCCAGCAGCTCCTCCCGGACCACAGGCACTGGCAGGGGAAGGTGACGCTTGGCCGCAGGACCAAGGGACCGGGGGCTGCAGGAGGCAGGATGCTGCCTGGCCCGAAAGCACGGCAACCCCCCGGCACCTCTAACCGTCGGGCATCCCAGGGACAAGGTGGAGAGGGTGATGCACTCCAGAAGGAGCATTTCCCTTCCCCCTTGCCGTCGGGTTTTATTAATTCCTGACGCGGTGAAGTCTCTATTAATAATGGCTCTAGGATCTGGCTGGTAAGCTGGGTAATGAGACTCTCTACCTGCTGTTCTTGTGCTGCTGTGATTGTGTTTGGAGGACAAAATTCTATGTGGATTAATTAAAATGAAAAACAAAAGGAAAAAATAAGGGGGTGGTTTGAATTATTTACTAGTTTCCAGGAGACAAAGCAGTAATCGCAAATGTCTTATTGCAGGTGTTTGGAGGGGGGATGCTCCCTCCTTTGAGCGAGGGGCGAAGTCTGGTTATTTACTGGTGTTGGAGGAGATTTATCAATCCTCACAAATGCCAAGCACAGCTCCAATTGCTTCTTAATTTGCTGATTCTGATTTTCTCTTCTTGGCTTTGGAAATCCAGAAGAGACGGGCTCCGAGACAGCTCTGACACAGGTAAATGTGGGAACACGGGCTCTGCCAGCAGCGCGCTCTCCCCTTGGGAGTAAATGCAAGGGAAAAAACCCCAAACCATCGTGCCTTGAGGAACTGCCTGTTCTCGGACAGCTTTCCATCCCTGCCAGGGCCCCTCTGGGTCACCCGAATGCCACCACCTGTTCCTCGTGGTGCCCCTTTCTGGCTGCCCGTCGTGCCGGGGGGATCCTGTGCCCGAAGCAAGGGGAATCCCCCCGGGATGGGGACAAGTGCCCTCTGGGGCTGGCTGAGGTCTCATCCCTAATGGACATGTCTGGGTCCTTAACCCACGGCTGGATCCAACCACAGGGAAAACCCACCGTGTGCCATGTCACAGCCGTCCCACCGTATGGGGGTGCCACGGCCGGGGTGCCTTCGGCAGCGTGCCCCAGCCATGCTCTGCCAGGGTACGGATGGAAGGCTGGTATAAAACCAGGTGCTGAGAGCCTGTCTTCCTTCACAGACCCTCTTAGCTGATGGATCAGCAGCATTTGAGGGAATTACTCCGTGCTTTTACTGCTCTTTTACTCAACTGCTTCTCCCCTGATTGCCTCTGTCCATCTCCTTTCAACCGAGGTCCTCGGGAGCCGCCTAATTGACTTCAAAGGGAACAGGACTTGCTTGAAATTGAGTTTTGCATTCCTCTCAGCCTCTGTGACAGAGCGCCTGGTGACCCCATCTCCAGCTCCTGCAGCAGTTCACCTTCACCGGTTCGTCTATAAGAGAACAATGATAGAAAGAAAGAAAAATGAAAGAAAACGGTGCAAAAAATTCCATTTAGTAGTAGAGAGCGTGATCAATATTCCTTGTTTCCATATTCAAGTTGTGAATCCTGCTGAGGAGAAACAAGTGGAGCTGCTGTTGGAGATGAGAAGTTAATCTTTAAAGCCAATAAAGATTTAGGACAGTGTAATTGCTTTAAGATTTGATACTTTAGTTATTCAAACTTTCAATTTTTAACCCAACGACCTAGATCCTTGGCAAGGGAGATGATTCAAGATGAGGAACAACGACACCTTGGTGTCCTGGGGAGAACCCATGGTGATGCTGTGCGCCATGGGATGCCGACCCTCGGGGTCGCTCACGGCTCAGAGGTGGTGGGGGACACCCGAGAGCTGGATGCTGCCTGTCCCCAAAAGCAGGAGCAGTGAGGAGAGAAGGTGAAGAAGAGTAGGATGGGAAAGAATATAGGGGGAGGTGAAGGAGAATGC
>NW_009610563.1:0-224 GCF_000690535.1 Cariama cristata
CTCGGGGAGGGGGCAGCTCTCCTGTGGTTCTCCAGCACCGAACCCCCTCCGCTCCCTCTCCTGGTTCCCCCTTACCCCGCTCTCAGGTCAAACCCCTTCTGGATGATGAAGACCCTTCCAGGGTCCCATCTGAAAGCCCAGGAGACCTCCTGTGGCTGCCAGGGCCAGCGCTACAGGAGATACGGCCCCTGCTCTCCTCCTGGGTCCCACGGGCACCCCCCACA
>NW_009610563.1:281-2491 GCF_000690535.1 Cariama cristata
CGGTTTCCACACATGAACTCCCGCTCATCACACGTGTTGTTGTACACTGCAATGAGGCACTGCTGTCAGCCCCCGCTAGACCACACGCTCTCCTGCCTGGCCCCTCAGCCCTTCGTCTTGGGGTGCTGGGGACAAGAGCTGAGGCACAGCCCAGCCAGGGCAGGGACTCCTTCTCCTTTGCCTCCACCACGATGAGCCCAGGCCTGCACCCTCATCCCGTGGCTGTGAACAGCACCCGGGCAACGTGGTGCCTTTGGTTACTGCTCTACGACGATGCTCCTCCTGTCCTGACAGTCAGGGAAAGGCACCCAAACGTCCCTGTGTCCAGGTCTGCCACAGCACCGCGGCCTGGCAGGGCAGCGGTCAGGACGAGGCATCCCATCTGCTACCGACAGGGACCCCGGGGAGTGGGGCTACCTCCCAGGCAGCTCTGCCTGCACTGAACTCCCCTCCTCTCCAGCCCCTGGCCCCGCCACGCACCCAGCCCTCCGGGGACTCACAGCAGCCGGCAGCAAGGGTCTCATCAGCTCCATCCGCACAGTCCTTGTCTCCATCACAGAGCCAGCGCTCCGGCACGCACACGTAGGTGCCCGGGCACTGGAAGGATCCTGTGCTACAGGTGGTCAGCCCTGGGGAAGGGAGAAGCAGGGAGGAGGTCAGTGACTCCCACCGCCAGAGAGCTGGCACTCAGCTACGTGCCCCAGCGCCTCAGGGGAGCCTCAGGATACAGAACCCAGGAGAGCAGCGGATACCACCACAAGGAAAGCAAGGGTGGGAGAAGGGACGGGCAGAGGCAGGAATACACAGAGACGGAGCAGCAACGCAGGCAGGGACCGAGAGGTCAGAGCAGGGGCTGGAGCAGACTCACGGCAGCGGCTGTCCTCATCAGAGCCATCCCCACAGTCGTCTGCCCCGTCGCACACCCAGAGCTTGGAGATGCAGCGGTGGTTGTTGCACTCAAACTGCACGGGGTAGCAGAACTTGTCTGGGAGAGGAGACGAGAGGAGAGGGGTCAGAGCCAGGGTGATGCGGGGGGAAGAACGCGGCAGCAGAACACAGCCAGGCTGGGCCAGCCAAGCTCCAGGGCTGGAGCCCAGGGTGGTGTTGGGGCTACTGCTCGCCCAGACCTGGCAGTGCCCACACGCATGCTGACAGGCGCTGCAGCTGGTGTGGGATTCCCCGCTCTGGAGGTGGGGAGGTTCCCCAGTTCCTGAGCACCGTTTGGGGTTTTTCAGGGAGGTTGGAACTAAAAACGTAAGTCAGGCGAGCCGTAACCGGCCACCTTCAAAATGACGACGGACACTTGTGCAGGTGCTGAGCAAACGAACGCACAAGGACGTGTGCGTCGGCCACAGTTAAAAGCCCAAGCCTGTGGAATAAGACCACAGAGGGGGAAGAATCTGGAGTCTGGTCCTTGGGAAAAGGATGTCAGAGAGAGGCGAGGGTCCTGCCTCCCCTCCAGCATGCTTGCGCTTGCCACCCACGCTATCACCCCGGAGAGTCCCTTGCTCTCCCCACCCTGCCGCTCACTGCAGTGAGTCTCGTCTTCTCCGTTCTCGCAGTCGTCCTCTTTGTCGCAGGTCCAAGTCATGGGGATGCACCTTCCGCTTGGGCAGGCGAAGTAATTGGCTGGACACTTGGGTTTCCTTCCCCCTGGTTTGTGAAGGAGACATCAGCAAGGGTGCTGGCATGGGCACGTCCTGCCTCCCAACCCAGAACTGCCCAACTCTGAAGGATTCCTCCCCAAAATCCCTCTGTGATCCCACATCGATCAGCGCCCTGCAGCACCCTCCGTGCAGGAGCTGTGCAGGCAAAGGACAACGGTCCCCGTGTGCAAACAGCATCCGCCGCCCAAACAGACCCCAAAGGGGAGCGCCCAGCCAGAGGGCCGGCGCGATGCCCCTACCCTCCCAGGCCCGAGCCTCTTTTCCTTTCCCCGCTCTCACCTGGGCAGTTGCGCTCGTCTGAGTAGTCTCCACAGTCATTCGCGCCATCGCACACCCAGCTCGGAGCGTAGCACAGAGAGGTGTGTTCGCACTTCTGGAACGTGGTACCCTTCACCCCCAGCTTGAAATAGCTGCTGCAGTCAGTGGCAGCTGAAAGGAACCACACCAGGAGCCCCAGGTGACGGGTGCTGCTCGCCAGCGGCACAGCCCCTCGGTCCAGGTCCCACCGCGCAGCACGAGCCCTCGCCCTGCTGCCGACAGCCC
>NW_009610564.1:0-20173 GCF_000690535.1 Cariama cristata
TAAAGCGACATTTAATTGCCACTGGTTCCCTTCCCGCCCCACAAAAACAATAGTATACAAAATATAAAATATTTTAAATATTTATAAACGCCGCAAGAAAAAAATAGAACTGTACGAAAATATTTTTTTTTTTTTTCTGAGGCTCCCTCCCCGCCCTGGGGGAAGGGAAAGCGAAGGGGAGACCAAAGGCCGGCCTAGTGTGCCTTGAGTCCATAGTTGTTAAGTGGGTAGGAGTATGCCCTGCCTAATACTATCCGGTCCCGGAGGAGCTTAAATAAGACATAATAATTGCAGAAAAGGATGAGGGCCATGGAGAGGGTATGGTTCCACTTCTCTGAGCGCAGCAGTGAGTAGAGCTGGTAGCAGACCACGCTGCCTTCGATCAGAATCAGCAGGTTGAGCAGCCGTAATGGACGGTGAAAAAGGAACTGCAGGGGAACAGTAAAAGAGGACAGATTTCTGTAATTTGTTGCGGTGTTAAAGTGGGGAGAGGTACATCCGTAATGCTGTCAGGCACCACTGAACTAGTGACCACTGTGCTGGGCAGAAGAAATGTTTGTACTTTGACCACCACTAGCTGCTATTTAGGGAAAGCAGCATAAGAAACAAGGCATGTAGAAGTGTCATTTTCCTTGAGAAGGGGAGGATGGGTGAAATAACCTATTGGCCAGCTGACATACTTTCCCATTTCCCTGGAAGACATTAACTAGAACCTCTTAAGAATATGCCACTGCCTGATGGGAGAGCTGCGTCACCACCATCAGAAAGCACTGACAAGGCAGCTGTGGCTTCCATCTTGCCCAGACGTCACTGTAATGATGCAATGGGAAAGCCTCTCCACTGCAAACACGTATTTTGTTGAGCAGCAACAGGCTGTTGTGCAGCCCTGAACTCTGTTCTGCACCATCTGCTCTGCTGCAGCTAGGTTTGAGCCTCTCCTCCCTCCCACAATCGTGACATGTCGAGCAAGAGAAGAGATACTTGCATAAAAGCGGGCGTGGGACACATCTGAAGGCACTGCTACGTTGTAAGGCCCAACTGCTTTATACAGGCACCGGCTACGTCGTACCAGAACTCCTTGTGGCCATATTGTGTTTTCTGACCAGCTGTGGGGACAGAATGCCAGAGCGTTAGCATCTGCGTTCCCAACTCCCCAAACGTGGGTTCACAGGAACGGACTGCATCTTCAAAAACACCAAAGCCTCTGCCACAAGGACACATCCTAGCTCTCACTGGAAAAGCACAGAGAGGTGATCATAAGCCCACTCTGAGTAAAGTGAACAAATGGTTCCCAGTGCAAGAACCTATCGCACCGCATCGGAGGGGGCGGCCCCCTGCCCCTGCACAAGCCCCTTCTCCAGTGCCCAAGAACAATCTCAGCGTTTGTTTCTGGGAAGGAACCAGCAGTGACGGGAGGAGCTCAGACAGGTCTCTACAGTAGATGTTTCTGTTTCTAGGGAACAGAAAGACGAGCAGAGATGCACGGGGAATAGAGAAGTGTCCTCAGTAGATAAGCACTGCTGATATTTGCTTATCTACTAGAATGTCTTCTTGGCCCCTTCCTGGGCATGCCAACCCCTCCCCATCCCCACACTCACATATGCTGTGGAGCATTGCTGTAGGAACCATGTTCTAGTTTCTGCCACTTGCCAAGGTGGGCAGCTGATCTGTGGAGCAGGTCACAGTACTTGGGAGGCAGCAGCTGAGTGGTGAGCATGACAAAGGCATTGATCCACACCATGATGAGGTGCTCACAGGACCAGCGCATGTCGTAGTACTGGGTGCTCTGCAAAGAGACCAGATAAGAACTTGGCACTGCTGTCACAAACTGGAGGAAGGAATGACAAGGGACGTACTGCGTGTGCATCCAGCAGACCCACACCACACATTACAGGCATGCGCTTTTGGACTGGTGATTTCAGAGGGTTACAGCTTAGGAAACACTCAAGACTCCCTTCTCCTTGACCTGAAGGAGAAAGGGCAGGGGATGATGCTGCAGCTGGTGCATCTCCTCCTCCAGCAGCAGATAACAAGGGGGTTTGCTTGACACAGAACTGCCCCAGAAGCACCAATTGCACCAAGATGGCTACATGAACTGTGGACCCCTGCCCATTTCACTACAACATCACTCAGTGGAGCTCATTCAAGTTAGAAAAATGACAGATTAAAAAAATATAACCCCCACACTGACAAGAGGTTCTTGGATTTAGCTTGCCAAGCATCCCAGTTGGCTCTGTTCTCTAACGGGCTGACCACCAGAGCCTCTGATCCAAGCACTCGAAGGCCAGGATGTTGGATCTGAGGCGGGTAACAACTGGTTCCCTCTTCTAGGAAGAACACAGCTATCCATCTGCCTTGGACAGGGGGTGGGAGAAGGGGAGTTAGTAAGTGGGTTGATGGGACTAGAGGTGCATCACATTTATGGCAATACCTATCCGCCAACCAGGAGCAGTACTAGTGCACTCCGGATGCAGCCATGCTCCGCTATCCGGGCTGCCAAAGGGGAGACAGAGAAAAGGGGAATTAACCAGGAATCTGGCCTGGCAGCAGTTCACACAACATTCAGAAGGAGACGGCGGGCAGGGGCACAGAGAGAGCCAGACAAGAGCTACCTTCACAAAACACAGTGGCAGGGATGCCACGTAGTAGGCACTGAAGAGAGAGTTGAAGAGAACTTCCTTGATCCTGCGGTTGAAGTCTGCTTTTAGGCACTCCACCTCATTGCGGATGAGATCTGGGGAAAGGGGGCAGCTGTGGGTGGGGATGGACGTAGGATTATTGAACTGTTCTCTCAGGGATTCCCACAGAAGCGAGAGGAAATCTTTGGGTTTGACCAGGCTGCTGACAGCTGAAGCCCCATCATCCACCATCTGGTCCTGTACCAAGTAACCACAGTCCGCAGGTAGGGGCTGTGCTCTGCTGTCCTGGTGGAAGCAGCACAGAGGAACATAGACACCAAACCTGCAAGGAAACAAAGAAAGAAAAAAAAAAGGACATTTCAGACAACCATCTCAACATGAAGCAGGCTGCACCTTCTCAACAGATGTCCTACAGGTCCTTATGAGAGGGACATCGCATAGGAACTCTCACTCCAGAAGCTAACGGGCAACTCTTCTCCCCCCATAAAAGGCTAGAGGCTGCAGCTTCAACAGCTGTGCAGAGAAGCTTCTTTAAATCCCATTCGTGGAACCAATGATCCAAATGGCTCAGTCTACAGTCGCAGTAAAGGCCCCTCACGCAAACAGCATACTGAGGCAATTTGCTTCATCAGCTCAGCATTATCCCCCAGCCACTCATACTTCTCCTTTAATCATAAGGTGAGGAGACAGATTACAGCCGACAGCTCTGCTTCCCATGGTGGCTCATGCCACCCCCAAGCAGCTCTGCTCCCCCCACCCTGAAGGTACAAGGTGGTGTCACTCACGGGTAGCCCAGGAAGAGAAGGTTGAGAACAGAATGGCTGCGGAAGAGGTTGACCAAAGTCCAGCAGAGCACCCATCCACAGAGGGTGAGCAGCACCAGGCGCACCATGTAGTGAACCACTGATGTCGCACCCACCTGAGAGGCCTGCAAATGGAGAAGAAACATTCAGCAGCCCTGTAACACTAGTGCTAGAACAGGAGCACAGGGGTGCTTGTGGAGGAGAAGCAGGGAGAGGGCTGCCAGGAGGCACTGCAAGAGGGATGGCTGCCCTCTTCCTCCCAGAAGTAGGAGACTGACTCTCTTACAAAGGTGAACGCCTTTGATTTTATTCATGATTGACAGAATCCAAAAGATTCAAATAAGCACAAGTTGTAGGGCATGACTAAAATAGAGCCTTAAAAAAAAAAAAATAAAAAAAATTAGAGCTGCAAAGTAGAAAATATTTTTTCTCAAGTCCATTATTGCTCTGATGATAGTCCAGGATAGCCTGAAACACTTTTCCCCTTGTTCTTCCCTTTAGAAGGATCAGGTCTCAGCATTCATTTCCTCAAGAACTGGAATGTCACAGTTCTCAGCTGAGGGAAGAGACGATGGTGCACCGTGGGAATCCCAAAACTAGATTTCCGCCACTCATCTCTACTGGATGTACAGGCTGCAGCCTAGTGAGGAGGCACCATCTTCAAAAGGACAGCAAAAAAGCTTGTTCCAATCTCCAGAGGGGACAAGGCAACTGAACTATGAAAAGATTCTTAGGGGTTAGAGCCAATAGATGGGATGCGCAAGAACTTGCATGGAAGGTTTCAATGCAGAAATTTCAGTCTATGGAAGTTTCACAGAGGATGTGAACATAAATGAAAATGGCAGGAATCAGAGATGAAAATAAAACTTCAGAGATCCCATCTTCTCCATTCACCTATTCAATAGGACATAACTGTTCCTTTATGTTATTTATTTTAAAAATTATTGCTTAGTTGCTTAGCTTTGAGTTGTATTAGCCATTTCAGTGGACAGAACTTCCATTTTCCTCAAAATGACCTTTCACAAACATCTATTTGGCCTGGTTCTCCTCTCACAAACACAGAAAGGGTCTCAAAATCTAGGGTGACATGACATGACAATGAGTCTCAGAGTTACTGAGTAACTGAGACTGGAAAAGCAGTTCTACCAGCTATTCCTATTTCACTTTAGTGTACTCAGACATCCTCCTCCTGACCTTTCCCCTCTAATCTCCTGTTCATTCTTCCAGTCTTGGCTAACCTCCCTATTTGCCTTTCTGCTACTTGACTTGCAATTCTCTCAGCCACTTCTCTGGCACGAGACAGTGAAGTACAGTATTGTGCCTGCAGGGATAAAGAAGCAAGTGGGACCATTTCATCTCCTAGCTGCAGAGGCAACAGAGCTACCCAATACTGCAGGACATGAATGGGCTCCAGGAGAAAACTCCAAGGCAGAAGGCATCCCCAAAATCTTAGTCCCTTACACCCAGACTTGTTCTGGGGGAAGAAACCCTCCAGCTATCCAACCTGCAGAATTTTCTCAGGCCATGGATGGTCAATGCTGTGCAACTGGTACTACAGGCAGGAGAGGGGACAGTGGGAATGTTACCTCAGAGATGAGGGCCCACACCAGCCTCCGCGCCAGCATCACTGTGATGAACGCCGCCAGGTGGTAGTCAATGAGGTGAAAATTCTGAAGGAGGAAAGAAAAAAGGTCTTCACCAGGGGAAGGGACTCTCAATCCACCCAGCTGGGGTGGGACTAGAAAGCTGGCTGCTGAGAGGACATTAGGACCTCATGGAAGCGTTCCCCAAATCTCTCTATTAGGGATGAGGGAGAAGGGATATACATCAGTAACACAGGGATGTCTCCAGAAGCAAGATCTTCCCCACATGGAGGTTCCTTCCCATGGAGAGATTTGCACTGAAAACAAAACAAACCCACCCTTCAGGCAAGTATTTTGGGGGTCAAAGGGACATCTAGGACCAGGATCCTACTATGGAGAAGAGTTTTCAAGTTCTCCTGGGAAAAACCAGTGAGCAACCAGAGCAAGGGCAGCCAAAATGGAGTCCAGAGAGAGCACACCAGCTCACTTTAGCTCTTGGCCTCAGAAATGGTTTGTAGTGAGCAGTGCTCCCTGATAATCAAGTTGATCTGAGAAATGTCACCCTCATGGACCATAGATCTGTATTAGAAGTTTAATGTTGGCTCTGGCTGCATCAAGTTAGACACAGCTCTTGGACCACTTACGATTTTTCAGTGAACCCATCAAATGTGTTCTGGCTAGAACAGTTAGCAGACTCTGAATACTGCTGTTTGGGACTTCAAGGACATTTTGGGTAAAAAAAGAATGCTTGACTTCTGATGGGAACAAACAAATGACCATTAAATCCTTTCAGTTAGGGAGCCTAAAACAGAATGCTTTTTCTTCAAAGAAAGCTGTTTAGCATCGCATAGCTGAACTTGAAACAGGTACTCGGAACACCAGCACTGCCTGTCGGTACAGTTAACTAAGGAACCACCTCATGCTTCCAAGCAGCAAGGACAAAATAAAAACTGATGGACCACTTCAGAGGCTGGCTTCACTCAGATGAGGTTTGCTGACTCAGGTACAGGTCACTGCCATGTTGTGCAGCTTCTTGGGCCAGGAAGAAGACTGAAACCGAGGAGACTGAGATGTTTACATAAGCTGAGGATCTGACCCACTCCCCAACTCCTCTGCTGCTGACCTGCTGTGAGACCCTAATGAAAACTCACATCATCTCCCTTCTCTCAGGCTCTGTTGTTTCCACTGGGAAGGGGCACCCACAGGAGGAGAGAGCAGGCTCCTGGAGTCTCAGCTCCATTTCAAACCCTAGGGGCTAGCTAGGCCATGCAAGCATCTGCACGAAATTTCCACTGAAGGAGTCCTGCTGACACCTGTCTCTCACCTTCCATGTATTTTCTCCCCTGTAAAATGGGGGATGACATGGCCCTGGCTGATGGGGGTGCATGTGAACTCTCCTTCACTCCCTTAATGTCAAATGCTTGGTGATTCCTGGACTGAAGAAGCATGAAAAGAAGCTGTGTAATGAAAAAGCATGAGCGATGGCATTTGCAGGTGAACTTACCAGCGAGGTGCAGGAAGCAGGGTGATTGTATGGATACCACCAGACAGTCTTGTAGATGTTGATGTACTGAATGAAGAGGGCTACCAGTAGGTAGACGAAGAACAGGAATTCAAAGAGCAGGCTCCCATCCAATGGCAGTTCAGGGATCCGGCAGTGACGTACAGGCTCCGGAGTAATCAGCGCTGTGATAGGAGGTGCAGAGAGGCTGATGGCACTACCATTCCTGAAGCAGATAGATATCACTCCCTTGGTAAGCATTCTACATAATTTCTACCATTTTCCAGAACAGGGAGGGCTTGAGATTGTGAATTTGGGACTGGGCATTGCTAGAGGAGAGGTGGCAGCAGTCTTGCATTCATATTTCTGGCGCAAGACTGGTGGTGATCTTCATCATTTTCTGAGCATGGACAAAACCCTTATCCAGCATTTTCTCTAGACAACAGATTGGTCTGCGAGAGGTGCTGTGACATGCCCAGCAGTATTTCAGTAAACTTGCAGATGGAGAAACAGAGGTACAGAGTGAGGAAGCAACTGCAAGCAAAAATCATTGAGGGCTCTGTGCCAGACCAAGCGCTTAATGTTGGCTCCTTCCACCCATCACTAGGACATTACAGTAGCACCCAGCTTCCTTCTCCAGTATTGCAAAGCGCCCATTGTCTTTCTGCTCACAATTCCTCTCTTAAAAAGTGGTAACTAAAAATGGAATGGAGGAGTTCAGCCACTTCCTAGAGGCTGACCTCTCAAGTGTTCTCACAGTTCCTTCTTTCCTAGCCTTCAGAGGAGGCTAGGACAACTAAAAGCTCCAGCAGACTGAACTGATGGAGGAAGTTCAGACATAAACTATGCTGTGTCTGACTGAAACCAGGATAAGCAACGCTCCCCCAGGACCTTGGGGCGCTGACTCCACAGTCTCAACAGTCACTTGTTCCTCAAGAATCTAAGAAGCCATGCCTCCATCTGTCCCAGCCAGAGAAGTCTTTAAAGGTCAAAGCTAAATGGCTTGGCTCTCTCTACCTTCTAAGGATGAACCTATACCAAGCAGATCAGGGCCTCAACATGCAGCAAATAGTTTCTCTAGTCTGCTGGCTTCTGTATGGAAGGAAGTAACGCTGGGCCCTTTTAGTCTTTATGCCAAATGTGGAGATCTAAATGTCACTGTGTGTTCCTTTTTCAGCCCCCAACTTCCCCAGAAAATGGAGATGAGCTTTGCCAACTGTGAGAATTAGTTTAATCTGCAGCCAGCAGGGCTAAAACAGAATATAGGCATCCTCCTACCCTGCCTTTCTGTCGTGTCAGAGGGGGGCTCACAGCTGAGCTCTGACATGTCACACTACCTCCCTGTGGCATTGCAGGTAAGTAAGCAAGAGAGACAAGGACTCATCATCTGCTAGACAAGGACTCACTGCTCTGGGAACTGCTGCAAGGAAAGACAAACTTAGCCCTGTGCCATTTCCACCCCTGGCCATTGTGACCATGATGAGAGGTGAAGGGTGGCTGAGACCACTTCCACAGTCCTCCCCATGGGGCTGATTTTAACACATGAGGTCAAGAGAGGGGCCACAGAGGGGAGCATGTGCCACAGCAGAGCTGAGAAGAGAAGCTGGAAGAGCTTTGTCACGCAGGCCACGGTCCCTCTTGGATGGGCCATCTCCTAATGCCACAACCGAGGGCTCAAGTTTCCCCATCTCCCACTTCCTTGCTTTAACCAGCCACACTCCCGTGCAGAGTTCAGAGTGGATCAAGGCTCCTAGCTTTTAGCACTATCCTAACCGCAGGTGTCTCAACAACCCTACCTTTGTCCTCACCTGTTTCTCAAACCAGTACCGTTTCCGCAGCTCCCACCAACCAGCGTCTGGAGAGAAGGCAAAGCTGAACGGCTTAGCTGCTGCCGGCTGGGTCCCCTCCTTCCACCGGGCATGACCAGGGACCAATCCACTCCCAGTGCCTCCGGCAGGCTGTGCCCTGAGTCCTAGACAATGACCCCGAAACCTTCCCAGGTCTGCAAAGGAGGCAGAAACATCACTTAAGCTGCAAACTGCTGGTCACCTAGTTCACACCCCAGCCAAGCGAGTTCATGCAAAACAAAGCCACTCACCCTCGGAGCCCTGGGAGACACCCATCACCATGCTAAAACACTGTGCCATCTCAACGGCACCAGATCAGCGTCTGCTTGCATACACAGAACAGAAGCCACTGACCCCGTGTCTTTAAAAAGCAGCTGCTTAAATTAGCCATCAGCGACTGCTAACACTTCCTGTTGGCTGGAAAGCACCACCGAGCATCTCCAGTGCTGGAGACTGCACAACTGCCTGCCTCATTTCAAAAGTAAGCCTGGGAAGAGCCCTCTCCCTGTCCTGGTGCAAGGAGCTACTACAGCTTTGCAGGTCTTTTGAACCACCCAACACATTACTTGACAGGCTCTGATGCTGGTAGGTAATTTGGACCCCCCTCTGCCAGAGCTCTGAACAGACAGACTGGTGTCCATGAAGTTAACTGCGTGGTTCAGCTCCCTTCTGTGCTAAGAAAGCCCGACTGACACAATGGTAGAAGGTCCATTTAAAAGTGGTTCTAGTTAGCAAAGTAGTGCAGCAAAACACACAGGTATGCACGTACTTCAAATGCACATAACAGCAATCGCGTATTTCAGCCCTCAAAAAAAAAATAAAATTGAAAAGTAAGTCTGTAAATATTTATTTCTTTTAAACGACACATTTAAATCAATCCCTTCCCTAAAATGAACTAGTATGAGAGAGGCTGTGCAACTCAGAATATCAGTACCAAAGGGGGATTCTCTGGCACAGGCTTGATCACTTCCCACGTGATTTTACTTTTATTTCATTGGTCTCCCACATGACACTGCAAGGATTTCGGCAGTCAGGTAAGCTTCTGATGGCTAGCAGACATAAGAGAGTGAGTGGTTGAACTGGAAGGCAAATCTGGAAGGCATTCCAAGCACGCATGCTATACAGAATCAAGACACTGAGTGAGCATCTCGCTACAACGACTCTGGTGTGTCTGCATGTCTGGAGATGAATCAGCTGCCCCTTTGGCAAAATACCATAGCCAGAACCAACCTAGGGTCCAAAAAAAACCACCCCCACCTTCTGCGAAGCTCTGAATCTAGCTTCGAAATTTACAGATGGAACATATCATCTATTTATAATTCAGTTATCACCTCCTTTAAAATCCTGAGAAATCACAGCTGGCAGAAATGCCAGGAAGTTTGCTCAATGAGTCACACCACTGTCACCATGAACACAGCTTGAAGGAGAACTATTCTAAAAACCTCTCTCCAAGAATTGTCCTTTGTATTAAAATTTCCCATCCTTTGTCGCTACTCCAATAACCAATTCTCAAAATTTCAACAAAAATCAAGATGTGTCAAAAGACAAATGCTTTCCACATACCCACATGAAGGTCACTCGCCAAAAAAATAAAAAAAAGTAAACCAGAGATCCTGGGGGGGGGGGGCATGGCGCGGGGGGGAAGGAATTGTGAAATTGCATGAAAGGAGAGAGCAAACATTGGACAATTTGGCTTTGGAGGAAAATAATGTGTCTTGGCAGACTTCAAAACTCTCATTATAATTCCAATGACAACACAACAGAGAATTGAAGCCTTCCTTACCTTTCTAGTCAAGACTCAAGCTTTCAGAGAACTTTCTCCAGAATATTCTAGAGTGTTATTTGGGAATATTTATATTTCAGGAATTAAATACAAACAGAAGAAAATTCTCCTGCATGTACAAGATGAGCAGGGGCAGCCACAGACAATGCAGAATTCACTTAGGGCATCCAGACACTTTACATAAGCAGCTACGGTGAAGAAAAAAAATGAGGAAAAACCTCTGAAAGGAGCAACTCTGAAAGCCATTTTAAGCGAGACTAAACTATTACAGGGACTGTGGAAGCTAAAACAATTAGTCCGATTCAACCTACAGGATATTTATGTTAACAGATGCAATATGTTGGTGGTCTAATTTGCAGTATTAACAGTGGAAGGTTTTTTATACCACATTCAATAATTCATATAAATAATTTAACAGCTCTTATTAATATTATCCCATTAGTATGCTTCACATGCTCGCCAATGTAGACACTTGGACACTGAGTAATGGCACTTCCATCCTCTGGTTTTGCAAACCAGTAGAACGGAGATTTCTACCAGTAAAAAAGAATGCCTGTGGATTGGAGCCCTCCTTAATGTCAGTGCACCATATTTTAAATGCACTTGAATAAGCCCTTTCACAGTGATCCATGAACACATAGGCTGGGCAGTTCCTCAAGCCAAGCTTTAAATAACTTTTACTTCACTGGAGTCTGATCAAATTAGGTAGGTGTCTGTTAGAGCAAAGTCTGCCTAAGAACCATTCCTTTTTCGTTTGTTTTTGTTTTGTAAAACTAGCCACACAACTGAAGCTCCCCAGATAAAGTTAAACAAAGCAGTGAGATTACAGATTAGTTTGTCTCTAAGTCTGTTTTTTTTGGCCTTGAACCAATCAACAGCCCTCCTTTTTGAGGAGAGACACATGGGGAAAAAGCCTTTTTCTAGTTTTCAATTAATAAGCAAAGGCATGATTCTACTGTGAAAAATACGCTAACAAGAAAAAAAAAGCATCCATGACCCTTTACTCCAACAGATAAGATTCCTGTGTGCATCCAAGTCATATTAAGTATTAATAAAGAGCCCACAGAGAGAGCTGGGAGTCTACCAGGCTCCCTTCTCTGTTTGCAGAGTCCCCACCCCATCAACGATCTTATTTTATATAGAGTCACAGGCACAAAGAGCGACTAATAGAAGATAAAAGCTTTTCCTGACAAGACTTTTTAGTCCATTAATATGATTCTACATTGTTCTTCCCAATTCACCTAGAATTTCCCTCAAAAATAAGTCACATACTTGTAGCCCCTTCATCCTCAACATCCCCAGAACAGAAACTGCCTAGCTTCCAAGATCTCCTCTCTCAGGAGACGTGGGCATCATTAAAACACACAAGAGGATTTGGGGACCAGCTACAGAACAGTGGACAGTGGTCCTGTCTGCGCACAGGGAACGGATACAGGTACAGACAGCTCTTGGGTCAAGCTCTTGGGTCCTAGAGAGGGACCAGACTCTTTCTTCAGGACAGAGACAAAATCTTCAGCTGTGACATGGTTATAAGATCCAGGAACATAACGCATCAGACCCTCCGATTTCCAGTTCATGCTTTTAGGACTACAGAAAGCACTTGGGGATTTTGTTTCTCTGCACTGACACCCCTCCCTCCCCATCAGCTCCCCAGCTATCCTGACAAGGCAGCATCAAGGCAGGCAAGAACCACAGCTGTGAGCAAGGCTTTACTGATGAAGAGCTCGGCAGATGAACTATCTACCAGTTCAGAGGTGAGGCAGCATGCAGCCCTCTCCTGCTCCTCAGGGACCATCACTCAGAATCACATCCCTGCATCAGCAGCTGCCCGAACAGCTCTTATAAGAGGCAAATCAGGAGACAGTCAGTGACTCATCAGAATGAAAAGTCTGCCTGGTTCCCCATCTCTTTGCTGGAAACGCTACAATGCTCAGCCAGTTATTTTGATGGCGTTAACGTTTTTTAATTGGAGAAAACTCCAAGCCTCCAATCCTCTCGGGAAGCTTGCTGCACCGAGGCGTGAGAACTCTCAGAGCTTGGAAAACATTCAAGAGGCTCTCCTTGGCTCCACAAGTCCTACAGCCAGATACTCTCAAGAGCAGAGGGGGAAACGTGGCCATCCTCACTTGCAGCAACGTGGCCTGAGAAGACCACAGGTCTCTCATTGCAACTCTCCGTTTTGATCAAAGCAGCCTTCCTCCTGCCGAGTAAGCATGTGATGTCTTGGGGTGACGCAACACGTTGCCTCTGTGGCTGTTGGCGAGGGAGCTCTGCCTGCCTCCTCCTCCTCAGCAACACAGAAGCTCCCAGCATTGTCTGGGTTGCTAGCAAGACTTTCCATTCGGTGTGCCCATGCTTTATGCCTACGCAGGCATGGAAACACCCAGGCCACCCCTGCAACACAGCTGCAGAGCACTGACACGAAGGACGGGGAACTACCAGCGCTGACAAAACACCATCAACATTTCCAGCCCCTCCAGGCGCCAGTGGTAATACCCTGAACCACAGCTAGCATCAAGTGCGGGACAAAAGGATGAAGGAACTGGGAACGTTGCAGGGAAAGTACATGCCACAGAGCATGAAAGCAGCAGTGCCAGAAGCAGCTGTTCAGTGCCACAGCAAGCAGCACTGCCCATCTCCAGAGCACTCCTGCATCCAGGTATCTGGCAATTCCTCCCCCTGCGGCAGCAGCTGCTTGTCCCCCTGCGGTCAGAAGCACTGGCTTCTAGGACATTTTTCTTCAAAAAGGAACATATATCCTAGAATGGGACTGTCTGGATAAGCTCCAAGGCACAAGCTCCCAGACCACAAAGGCAAGGGACCATTTAAGACCTGGACAGTTCACCCTGGCCCAAGTGAAAGGCTCTGTCCCCAGGGCTGCCACTGAACAGCGCAGCCAGCATCTGTACAGCTTCTGTTGTCATCCCTCAGGTGACAACTCACTGTGGCCCAGACAGTGGCTTATTTATAAAACCTTGTTTGCGAGGCTGCAAAAGACAGTTACTAGCCCCCGGTGAAACCATTTCTGGAAGGATGGGAAGAAGAAAATAGGGTAGGATTCTCTAACCTTTGGGATTAAATATATACCGTAACAGTCGTGACTTTCAGCTGACAGACGAACAGCTCTTTCTCCTCTTCCTCCCTCCTGCCCCCATCAGACTCTGAAATTGAAACAAGCAATGTAAAAAGGTCTCTTGGTTACTAATGTCCTCACTTCGAGTCACTGTAGCTGGTCAACCTAATCCCAAACTTGCATTTGTCCAGCAATCTTAACGTCTTTGCAAATTATCAGCAAATCCACATCATAGTCAAGTTTTCTTTTAAACTTCTGTGAGTCCTAGTTACTATGGCTTATTTTTACTTCCTTTTAGTGCGTGCCTTTTATTTATTTATATACATAAAAACATTTTGACAGCTGGAAAAACTGAGACATCAAGGTGGTAACCAATTCACCCAACATAAGCCAAACAAACAAACAAACAAAAAAATCAAGAAGAGAGCCGAGGAACAGTGATGGCTGCACCCATGCCTCAGTCACGAAGCCACCTTGTCAGCGCCCTCACATCTGCCATGCCGAAAGCCGAGAAGCTGCAAAACTGCTGTGGAAGCCCTAACTTGGTTTGGGAATAAAAAAGCATTTGGTCGTTAGGAGGGAGGAAACCACCCACAGGTTATCAGATGGAAAGCTAAATATTTGGCTTGCACAGAGTTCCCCCAGTGCTAAGTCAACACAACCTTTCAACTCAGGCTTGCTCCAAAGGCACACACCCGCCATCTGGCCCAGAGCTCAGCCCGGCCCCGGGCTGGGAGGCAAAACCGGTTAGGAGGGAGGTCTCCCACGTCAGCACATTTTCCAAGTCCTCACGCCATATGGAGTGACAGATTAAGAAGGAGATTCGTCGTGGAGGGAGACAGAACCCCCCCCTGAAGTGGAGCCCAGGGTCGGGCAAAAAGGCCGAGAGCTGGGGGGTGAATCACCACCGTCAGGTGATGCACAGGCAGGACTAATTTTTGCTCAGTGACTAAGAACCAAGAACCTCCTCTGTAATAACAAAACCAACCCAGTAAGGCCAAGTCAGGGTAGACTTTTCTGATACCGCACAACTCTGGCTGAAGAGGCTCCATCTATCAGTCCTCTACACAGGTGCCAAAACCCAAGGCTGAAAGTAGCAAGAAAAAGGCAAGAATTCACAAACAGCATATATACTGTGTGACTCATTTCGGGCATCTTCAGCAAGGAAGGCTAGAGCTAGCGCAGACAGATCAGCAGGGAAAATAAAAGTTCTAGGTGAAGACAAGGTGAAGGCAGCGCTTGCCATTTGTAGCTGCCACGGTACTTCAAATACCCACAGACAGAAATGGGAGCAGGAAAGAAGTTTTCCAGGAAAAGCCTCTCCAGGTTAAAGTGCAGTAAGCTCAGTTCAGCTCATTTTGCAGACATGTTCTTTAAGGATGAGACATAGATTTAAGTTCTTAATACTCTAGACCAAGAAAATTATCCAAAAAATTGAAAAAGCAATTTTTAAAAATGGAGAGGGACGTCCAACCCAAATCCTACACATTTCTTAAAAATCCCCTCAAAGACCTTACTTTAGAGGGAGGAAGGATGAGATTTCCAGAGGTAAGGAGGCGATATGGTCCTCTTCAGAATACAGATGAGTTCAAGTCTTTGTGAATTGGAGGAAAGAAGATACACACACTAAGCACTCTTAATGAACCTCTGGCAAGTACAAGAACAAAGCTGCAATTCCTGGAGTAATAAAATAATATCTCATAACCATATAATTACCTTGTGCAACTAACTGCTTCAGGAGGTCAAAGCAAACAGCTTAGTAAGGCTTTGATGGATGACTATAATAATTTTATGAATGAAGACAAGGGAAATTATGTTCCAAGTGGGAAAAAAAAAAAACCCAACCTAAACCCACAACAAAAAAACACCACACCAACAATGCAAGATCCTCAGGGCTCAGCATCTACAAGTGGCCGATAACCCACTCCTCATGAAGACAACAGTATCACATGGTTAGCAAGACATTAACATTTTCTTTGGCTTCTTCTGATATATACAGCAACACTCACAGCCAAATACTGGATCTGGGAATAAAGAAAGCATTGGCTTGTTCTTGTGTGAGAACAAAACAGAATTGCAAAGTTGAGCTTTTCCAGCAGCAGAGGGAAACGCAGGCCTGATCAGTTGGGTCATGGTCTATTTTGGTCCTACAGTTCCCATGCGTCTAAATCGTGTGGGGAAAGGGACAGCAAGCCCAGCCTCATCCAGAGCGAGAGGCTCAAACTAAAGAGCTGGCGGGAATTACTGAGCTAGACTTACGGTTCTCAAAGGCAACCTGCACTGTCATCTGAAAGCTCGGGAAAGTTTCAGCTTCAGATCCAAAACAGGATTCAAATTTGTAACAACAGAAAAATTTTAAGCTCCAACTCCACGTGCCTGTTACTGATAGAAACAAAAGTTCAGTTTAGGAGGGGACACTGGTAGGGAAGTAATGCTAAATCACAAGGACGCTGTATTAGCAGACACAACATGGGCAAAGCTATCAAAGCTGGCATTAATACAATTTATCAACATGCACTCCTAAGTACATCTTGCACCAAAGCTCTTCAGTAAACACCGCGCACAGGCACGGCACTGCTAAAACACTGTCGCTGATCGCCCTGCGGTACACCGTGCAACGCACAGCGACTGGGAAAGGAGGGGAATTTTGGCTATGGCCACTGGAATTTTCTTTTCCAGCTTATCAGGGCAAATGTACAGCAAAACAGATCACTACTGGAGGGGGAGGGCAGCGGGAATTAAAAAGAAAATATGTTCTTGCTTTAAGAGCCCATCTTACAATTTTCAGCCAAGCAAGCCACCAAAATACACCTTCTCCTCCCAACCCTGAACACATATATGTGCTCTAATGGCCCGAGTACAGGACTGCAAGCCAGGAACTCTTTTGCTTTTTAATCTCTCTTCTTCAACTGACTTCCAGAGAAGTTGTTCTACTGATTTAGACCTCAATTTCCTTATCCCAAACAGGATAAGCTGTTTGGCAAGTATTTCTCCTCCCAGGGGTCTCTGTACATAGTAGTGAATATTTTTTACAGTATTATTTTAGTGCTTTAGAAAAGCTTTTTTTAAAACAAACAGAAGCAGTTTTCCTGCTGTTTTTGTTCCTCTGCCAATCCCTATGTTTAATTTAATGGAGATCAGCCATGATGACAAATCATGGGGAGTCACTAGGATTTTTCTATTTTGTCCTCACTTAGCTAAAAATACAGCAGGCATCTGCCATCTGTAGCAAGGAGTTTGAAGGCATGGAGTAGAACACAAGGAAGAAACACTTCCTTGAGTCTTACCCTAAGCCATCACACTGGGATTCATATTGGAAAGTATCAGTGTGACAACAATTTGCATATTCCTGACACCGTGGAAAAACAAAATTATTGCAGGGAATTCTAAATAAATTGTAATTTGCATAAATAATAAATCTGCATTAAAATATAAACCACATATAAGAATACATCAACTCCCCTTTACTTGCCTCTTAAATAACAGGTACAGGTAATATACAAGTTCCCTGCAAAACAGTAAGGGTCTTCAACTTCCATTACTCTGGTAGGCGGCACTCAGAACTTCATTCAACCATTTACAGAACAACTAATCTAGCAATTTGGGAAAATGCAGTAGGATACGTTAATCCCTGGTATAATTAATTGTAACAAGACTAGTGTAGCTAGCTGAATCTGCATAGATGCTCCCTTGTAAGTATTTCTGAGCCACAGATGTCTGCTGACAATTCTGCTTCAAACCAACCACTTCAAACCTCTCAGTGTTTGTGGATACCACTGCACCACGTTAGCCAGCATGGCTTTTCTGACCAGCTTGCATAATACTTCCCACCAGAAGTCTCATTTTCCGCTTGCAACACGTTCAGCCCAAAAAGTCAAAAAAAGGTTGGAAATGACTCTCCGGTGACTACACCCCACGAAGAATGGCAGGAAATCTTTCAGGAGAGTTTGTGATAGCTTGTGAGCAATTTGCCTAAGTCACTCAGCTACTAGAGATTTACCTCTGATTTTAAAAATTCACCTGCTAAAAAAGGTCTAACTGTGGTATGGTTACAAATAAATGGGCTAAAGTTCCCATCAGCACAAGAGACCTGCTGCGGTTAGGTGGACAAAGAGGAGAGCGCTAGCATCATGGCACCATCCGTTACTGGGACAGGCCAAACTCTGCAGCCATAGCGTGGATAAATGAAATGGCAAAGGGAAGGGATCACCAAGAGAAGAGTAAGGTTGAGTGTCGTAATTTCCTATCTTCCATATGGTTTCTTGTGCATAAGCTAGCACTGCGGCGTTGTCTAACTGTATCAGTTCTCCAACTGAATGGCAGTGCAAGGAGAACAAAAATTTGGCCTGAAAAGGAAAATATGTATAGCTGTACAATTAAGTATGACAGATCAAGTAATATTAAAGTCTAAAGATCCCAAGCATTTAAGTAGATTCTGCAAGCCAAATTCAACCCTCCTCTGTATTTCTCAGTCCATAAACATGCCAGGACATAAAATTTCACAATGGACAAACAAAAGAATGGTCGGAAATCGTTAATGTCTTTACAACCAAATGTTCTAATAGAGATTTGGCTGGATTTGTTTACTAACTAGTTTTACCAGTGCTAAAAAGCACATACATCTTTGTATTGACAAAATATCTCTTCTTTAAATCCAGAGTACGAATCCAACCCCTCCAACTCAAGAGTTTCACATCTGTAAACTAAAACTGAACCACATGCTTGTAACTGCCAGAAGCAAACTTTTTTCCAGGATTTTGTGATACTGAGGCACAGGGAAAGCACTGAGACTGAGGAGTAGGGCAGTCTCAGTAGTATCTTGTTGCTTTGCACCATATCTGTCTTTAGGAGCTGTAACTCTACATACTGAGCGGCCCCGACTGGCTTCTGAATGTTAATGGAAATTGGAAACCACCTTAACAAACATTTCTAGCATATATGCTATTGCTATATTCTCAAAGATCCAGATTTGATGCTTGCAGAAGAAAAAAAAAAAAAAAAGTTAGTTTTATGATCCCCAGACTTGATTTGCAATACAGACACTTTCAGAGAAAGATTTGTGTTCAGTGCTGGTCAATTCCAAAACCAGTAGAAAGGTGTGAGGTTTTTTCCCCTCAAATACTACATACATAATTTGATTCTCTCTCTAAAATTTCAGACCAAAAAGCAGTCTCTGAAGAAAGCATAGACAAAGAAGTGATTAGGCCTGTCTGATTCTGAGTAATACATAACAGTATAACTATATTGGCGACGTTACATCAGCACAAATATTGCTAATACAGGCAGGCCACTAAGATAAGAATAGCTTTATTTCCTTAGCTACCACAGGATGCCATTAGCGTCTCTGTAAAAAGAATAATTCAGCAAGGTGCTAACCTGTACATCACAAGAAGTTTTTAAAAGATTTTATCTTCCTACAAGCAGAATAGAAACATACTCTGCAAAAGTTGGAAACAAAATGTCTTATCCCCATTTTACAGTCAGAAAGACTGTAAAAGTAAAGTAAAAAATAAAAATAAAAGGCCTGCCTTTTCTAAATTATCAATGACTTTGAATGCTCAGGTTGAGGCAATACAGACACCTCTATCAGTAGGAGTGTGGATACCCAGAACTTCTGAAAATCAGGTCTCAAGTGTCTGCAAAGAGACAGCCAGGAATGAGCTGTACAGAAGGCATGCAGATGTTCTATGGTTTTGAGGTTAGGAGTACGCGTCACACTGTCCATAGTTCACTGTGTCAGTGATATTACCTGAGCTCCTCTGTTGTCCCAAATAAATCAGATCTGGACAGCATTCCCACCCTACATGCTGGTTTGCACTGCAAAACCTGAGTCAAAGATGCTCAAGAACAGAAACAAGGAGTAGCTGCATCTACACCTGAAGAATTTCCAGTCCAATATGGCACAACAAGGAGCAGGTCAAGTTCCAGCACAACTCCCGGAAAGGTCAGCATTGCCTGGCTACCACTTTGGTGTCTGTGAGCCCAGGTTTTACCAGCAAAGCACCATCCAATCACGATATCAAGCGCCTCGGCTGAAGGAGTAGGTGCTCCAGAGGAGTGGCTGGAAGGAGAAACAAGCATCAGAAACAAAGCCATTCCAACAACAGAAGTGCCAGGGGGTGAGCAAAGGAGCAGACTGCAGGTAAAGGGCTGGTGTCCTGCTCTGCTCTCAGCATCCTGTGAAAATGGAGCTGAGCCATTCCAGTCCCATCCCCGTACTACCATATCCCTCTCCTAGAAAATCTCTTCTGATCACAGCCAGTTAACAGACCTGAGTTGGTTACAGAAGGGATGCCTCATCTCCAGAAACTCTACCACTCACTGCTTTGTAATACAAACATCTCATTCCTTCACTTACAGTTGTAACAGATGCCAGTGATATGAGGGACCCGTTATTCACAATGAAAAAGTATGCACAAGAGTGATCATAAACTGCAAACAAAGCTGCCTCTGTTTCCGCTACACGTTCACATGTTAAAATGATGCTGGAGTAGTGAAGCAGCTACCTCACATAATAAGGAAAATCATCAGCCCAACTGCTATGCTACATTACCAAGGATGATCGGTACAGAGTTTTCTTACCAGTACAAAAAAGAACAGCAATAGAGATGTGCACCCACATCCATTCTGGAATCGGTACCTTATGGCGGGTTAGATTTGCCTAGACTTACAGAGGATTGCCTCAGTTCTTCATCTCCCACAGGACGGTACTCTCTCTTACCTCCTTCGTAGGTTTGATCACATAGGGACAGCGTTTTAAGTGCCCAAAGCAAACCCACCCGTGACCCCAAACCAACTTCCTCGCGTTTAACCCTCAGCCCTCCCATCACGGAGCACCCGCCCCTCACCAACGCGCTGGGACCTCTTGCTTTAACCCAGACACATCAGGAAATGTCCAAAACGGGAAGCCCGGGACCAGGTGCCGTACCTGACCAGCAGGACGA
>NW_009610565.1:0-205 GCF_000690535.1 Cariama cristata
TGTGGGGTGGGCTAGGCTGGGGTCGTCTTTCCGTGAGAGGAGTCCCGCTGTGGTAAGCGCGGTACCGGACGGGCACTACCGGGGAGCTGCCCCTGCGCCGTCTGCGGGCAGCGTTCTCCAGACCGCTGAGCTCGCCCGTGCGCGGGGGCTTCGGGCTTGTGGGTGCGTGCCTCATTGAGAGTCATGTCGGGGCGTTGCGACGCGC
>NW_009610565.1:241-9992 GCF_000690535.1 Cariama cristata
AAGGGAGTGTTTGCGGCGCTATCGGCTCGCTACGTGCCCCCTCCCTCCAGAGGTTGTTCTTAATTTGCGGGCCCCCGGCTCCCGGTAATACCGCCCAAGGTACCCGTGTCTGGCGTACGGGAGTCTGTTGAACCCCTCCTGGGCAGCCTGCCGCGCTCTTCCTCTCCTGTGCAACGCACGGGGCTCTGTGAAATGGTCCGTGTTAGCTAGGCACCTTCCTTTAAAATACATATTCATGAACGGGAGTCTGCTTGATTTTTGTAGGTCAAAATCTTAAAGTGGTTTTTTTTTTGCCACACTTCTACTTGATTGAGATTCTCTTCAGTAAGTCCAGAGCATGCTGATGAAAAGCATCAAACACGTGCATTATTATTGCTTGAAAGGGCTTCATGTGAGCTTTACTCTGTGAACTGTACATTAGATACGTGCCTTAGGTGCCAAATGGGGAGAGCTTCTAAGTGAATTGTGTGGTTAGCATGATTATTCCTTCAACACAGTGAGCAGTAGCGCAGTACTTCATCGTTAAGCTCTGAAGTTCGGACTCAGAAGAGTGCAGCTCTGAAGTTTTTTGTGCAAGAGGTATTTGGATTGCAAATTTTGCTTCAGGCTTTTGTCAACAAGCTGACTAAGGGTTTAGGAAAGCAGTATTTGCGGTGTGTTTAGTGGGGTAACAGAAGGCTTGCATTTATAGAAATTGAAATAATTTCCTATTAGGAGTATGATTTCAATGGGAGTTTTGATCCAGAAATGTTAGCATGTGTTAAGTGACATGGGACTGGGTTGTATCTGTTTAGGGGAATAGTCTGAAGTAGGCACTTCTTGCTCTGTAGAAAGGCAAAACTTGGTGGCAATTGTTGGCCTTTAAATGGGAGGGAAGCATAGATCCCGTGTGCAGCCTGTTTGAATGCCAGCCTTTCTCATCTAGCCAGTTCCCAGTTTTAATAATTGGATGATTATCCTGTTTCTGCACTGTCTGGTGGGATTAATGATAAACTTGGGGGAGCAGGGGAAGTCTTGCACAAAATCCCAGGTGCTGCCCGCTGCAGGCAGGCTTTTTACTAGTGCTCAGGAGACTGAGCAGAGTTTTCGGATCTGATACAGAGAGCTCTGCAAAGTAGCTGGGCTATTTGGCTACTTAAGGGCATAAAACAAAACTAAACACCATGAAAATTCTCAACCTAGGATTTTTTTCTAGATCCTTTAGAAAGAGGCCCACTTTCTCAGTAGGACTGACAAATCATGTGGAATCCTTAGAAATAGTCAAAATTTAACTGGGCAAGGCACTGAGCAACCTGTTCTAAGTTGGGCTTGCTCTGAGCAGGGGCAAGTGAGGTTGGACTAACTGATAGCAAAGGTTTCATCTGACCTAAATACTTCCAATTCTGATGATTCCTGAATAAGAGCCTTTCTGTCATGGTAAAATTCTTACTACTATTGTTACTGTTCGTTGTAAGAATTTGCACCACTGTTGTAAAGCGAAACCAACGCAAATAACTGCAGTAAGGACCCACACTCTAACCTTGATACAGTGAATCTACTGTCCTGCTTCTTCTTGTACGTGATCGATAACCTCCTCTTGAGTTTGTTTCATCACTTCCTTTAGAACTTTTGTCATGAAAGTATTGATACATGGAAAGACTTAGACTTCTGGCTCAAATCTGAGCTCAAATCTGCCTCAAGTCTAAGCCAGAAGTTTGACCGTATTTTAAAATGTCTCTGCTGAAAGATAGGGTGGTAGTTAGCACTTAAGATAATTGAAATAGTACATAACATAAGCTTCCTGCCACCATGTATCTTGCATTCTTTGCTTAGGATTTTTACCTAACCAGGTTGGCAAGGGGAGTGATTAGACTTTTTCTCAGATGACTTCTGAAAATAAGCACTTGTATTGAAATGTATTGTGTGGAGGAGATTTCTGGAGAGTAACATACCACGTATTTTGAATCTGAGGGTGGCATGTTATCCCTGCAGCTGGGCTGATCCTGTTTGAGATGTCTTTACTTTGGGACCTACGCATCTTCCTTTTTCTTAAAGTGTCAGGGAGCAGTGAGAGCCTGCTGCTCCCTAAAGGGCCAGGTGCTGGGAGCTCAGGGGGGATAGCATGGCTGCGGGCAGGGGCTTACCTGTCAGTCCCATAGTACCTCCGTGAGGTGAGCAGAGCAGACGCAGAGATTAGGGCCAGGTTCAACCAAAGCCCAGGTTCATGGTGATGAGGCAGGACAAGCCGGTAAGTCAGTCCACAGGTCAGGGTCAAGTCCCCTGATTGCCAGGCAGGCCTGTGGTGGTAGGGCTGGGCCAAGGCCGGGCTTGGGGCCATCAGCCCAGGTGTGGGGGTCAGGGTCAGGCCTGGTGAGGGGAACACGAGTCAGACATAGACCCGGGATGGCCAGGCAGGGCCAGGGGGATGAGGACAGGCTGAGGCCGGGCCAGGACATCAGCCTGTGGGTCAGGCCTGCATCAGCAGGACCCATGGCCAGGGAGGGCAGGGCTCTGGTGAAGCTGGAGACCAGCACTCCTATGGCATCACTGAGGCAGGGATTGATGGCCCTGGAATGGGCTGAAATGGGTATCCTGGCCCATGGATGAGGACTTGACAGTGTGTTGTATTATCGCTTCTGGTTCAATGGCAATAACTGCTAGTTTCTGCTTTGCGTTAAAACATCAGAGCCTGAAGAGGTACAAAACTAACAACTGTTAGCAAAATCCACCCTAAACGGCAAATTACAACACTGCATGTGTTTTAGAGTCTGTATCTCCCCACGAGACAAAGCTCAGGAAAAAAAACTTTTTTTTTTTTCTTTTTTGGAGGGAGGATTGCCAAATGTTCAGATTATGGGATGATGGTCTTTAACAAAAGAAGTATTTGGGCAAAGCAAAAGAAGCCTATAATGCATGTTCCGCAGAGAAAATTAGGTGTTGCCTAGTAAGTCATTCTCTGTTCCCACTGATTTCTGATTTAGATGGGATTATAAACTGTCATCTTGTTTTCTTTGATGTAGCTAACATACATGGAGCAAGGGGTCTGGGAAAAAGTACGTAATTTGCCAAGGTCCAGTACAGGTAATGTTATAAGAGTAGCAATTTCTCTAAGAAAGCCAATTAGTTACAGAACTTTATTTTCAGAGGTTTATAAGAACGTGGCAAAACAGCTTTTTCCTTTTGGATCTCACATGTAAGTAATAAGCCATGTATTATATGTCTTAAAAGAAATTTCCAGTTAGCAGGAAGTTTAATGGATTACTTTGACATTAGTGTTTTGATTGTGTTATGTTAAATATAAGATCATAAGAATTGGGAAGGATTTTTTCCTTCCTGCCCTCCTCTCCCCAATTTCTTGTAATCAGAACGCTATTTAATAGTTTTTAATAACTTTTATTTGTGTTTCTCTTCTGTAAAAGAATTACTGAGAACCAGCTTGAATAATACCTTGAATATTTTCTTTCATACAGGACATCATGGCAGCCCATCAGGAGAAAAAACCTTCTGAAGAAAGAAAACACAAAAGCACCCAAAATGATACTCGAACATCTCAAGTCCAGTGGGGAAGAGCATGGTGAGAGAAGCTGATGACCCTAATTAGACATTGTATTTCAGATTGCTTCATACTTACTTTTATAGGTGCTACATTCCTTTTAAACTTCACTCTGTTAGTAACAGGTTGTTGCATTGCCCTTCTTTTGAAAGCTCATGGATAATGAGCTGTAGTAACAGATGCCAAAGAAGAGTTCTTCAAGATTTTTAAGATAGAGAGCTTGCCAGATGGCTTGGGTTAAAACACAGTCCTCCTTGCAAAAAAGAAAAGCTAATAATAAAAACCAGTAAAATTTGTAGTTCCTTCAAGGGCTGAACAAAATATTTCCTGAGATTTGGAAACCAGGCATTCATCTGTGGTATTGTCAGCTGACATCTGCCTCTGTAGCAAGATTTATGACTCCTATCCCTGTTGTCAAAGAGTTGTGCAAGTATTACTAGAGTATTGTATTGCAACTGGAAACAGCCATGGGTGTGTGTGCAGCTTGTCACTACAGACAGTGTGTGGTAGAGTGAGTTCAACTAATGACTGTCCAAGGTCTGTCTTTTCTGCATTTCCAAGCTTTGCACAATATTCTTGTGCCACTTCCAACTGAATACTCTACCAGTTATACCCATGATTGCCATCAAAAACATGAAGGCTGTAAAAATAATCTGCTTTTTGGAGAGGGGAGTTTATCTGTTCTGTTGCTCTGATCAACTAGCAGAGTTCTATAACAGTTTGTGGTGAAGTATGTAACATGCTAAGCTTTTTATAGCTATTTGACCCAGAGAAATGTATGTGCCCTGAAAACATTTTCAATTTTCATCCAGTTAGTCTAGAAAGTCCACTGAAAAAATTGCCTGACTTAATCAAGCCACTCATCTAACTGAAAGCTGGGGAAAAAAAATGCTCTGTTTTGGATTACAGGGAAGTGGACTGGTTTTCCTTGGCAAGCATCCTTTTACTGCTCCTGTTTGCGCCACTCATCACATATTACTTCATAATGTCCTGTGACCAGTACCAATGCTCTCTGACTGATCCACTCATTGACTTGCTCATGGGGAATAAACATCTGTCTGACATCTGGAACAAGACTCCTACACTGACCTATAGGGCTGCTGGCATCTATACCCTTTGGGTCGCTTTCCAGGTATATTATTGAGTTACAATCTAGATGTAGTGGCTGTTTTTTCAAAGGAAGAATAATAGAATGTCGCACTGGCATTTACTCCTTGGTGTTTCTTGCTTTCCATGGATTTTTGGAATCCAAATAACACTTATGCACTTGAAAAATAAATATGTAGGCAATATACACAAATATTCCTTGTGCAACGTATTCCTTGATGTGTTTTTTAGGAAAAAGCAACTATATAACAACAATGCCCATTTGTTTTACATTAATACATGATAAATATACTGTAAACTAACACTGCAGAAGGGGTGATATTTTCTATAGACAGACGGTAAAAGAACACTGACATTAGAAATAGCTTACATTTGTAAAATATCTACAGACTTACCAAACTACTCCATTTTTTTTTTTTCCGAATTGGAAAACCTGCATATAACGCAGATTAACTTCAAAATAAAAAGATAAGGACCTGAATCTAGTTACCAGCTGTCCTGCCTCCCCACCAAAAAAGGATGACAACCATACATGAAGTACATCTTTAGAACTGCTTAATAGCTTGGACATATTACTAGTCTAAAATCACAACAGCTAAATCTTGCCATATTTGCTTATCCAATACTGAATTGAAACTGCCATGTGTTATATTTGGTGTGCATATGAAAGGGATAGTGTTTTGGGGGGCTTGTGTTGTCTGTTTTTGCTGTTAATACATTCTCTTTGTTCTAGGTGGTTTTGTATGTGTTCATTCCTGACTTCTGCCATAAATTTCTTCCTGGATATGTAGGAGGTGTACAAGAAGGTGCTGTCACCCCTGCTGGTAAGTTCTTCTTTGGAATATATGCATACCATACGCTCGTTTAAAATTATAGTATTTCTGTACTTGCAATCTTTAGTAACCCATGTATCTGGGGGAAATGTGGACATCACCGCCTCATATGTTTACTTCAAACAAAAATGAAAAGCAATCTATGTCATCTTTTAGAATAAATTAGAGAATTCTCTATCTCCTACTGTTAGTAAAACTATTGATATGACAGGTACCACACCAGCAATGGAAAAATACAGATTGATAATTTTGGCATTTAAAATCAGCAGTGTTCTATTGTTAGTGTTTGACAATGCAGTTGCACCTGCTTAAGCAAAGTTAAACCATGAGACTTGTGCAAAATGCGTGATGTGAACTAAGTGCGAGAAAGGGTAACTTGTTACCTTAGTTTTAGGGGAGATTCTAAATTCACTGTTTTGTGAAGCAAGAGTGAAGAGAAAAACTCAGCCTAACAAAGCCTGATGATTACAGCAGAGTCTAATGACACTTTCAGAGAAGCACCACAAGATATTTAATTGGGAGGCTGAGGAGAGTGAGGTCATTTCATGAGTGCTTGATTGAGCTTCTATATATTGTATGCATATCCATATTAATGAAAAACTGTATTAATGCAATGTCACTAACATTCAATTTTTTCCTCATACTTTAGGTGTAGTAAATAAATATGAAATCAATGGACTTCAGGCTTGGATCATTACCCATGTGCTTTGGTTTGCCAATGCCTATTACTTCCACTTTTTCTCACCTACCATAATTTTTGACAACTGGATTCCTCTCCTGTGGTGTGCCAATATCCTGGGATATACAGTTTCCACGTTTGCAATGATTAAAGGCTACTTTTTCCCTACCAATGCCAAAGACTGGTATGTGACTTTTCAATAATGAGAGAATACTAAGTAATCAGACATATAAATTGAATGCTGCACAGAATAATAATGACAGAATATATTTTAGTGGCACAGCTAGATAGGCCAATATATGACTGTGGTTCTTTGCTTCCTTAGCACCATCCTCTGTGTTTCATGCTACACGTCATGTGACTGGCAGCCTCGGTGTCACAGATGCATCCATCCTGTTTGTGACAAATAAGGAAGGTTATAGTTAGACTGTTCAAAAGTGTTACATCAAGTGAATCTGAAATGCGTAGTCAGAATAGTAATTACCTATATTTATGTATAACTGTGTACATTTCTGATTATTTCTTTTTTAATGCTTTCTAGCAAATTCACTGGCAACTTCTTTTACGACTACATGATGGGGATTGAATTTAACCCTCGAATAGGAAAGTGGTTTGATTTCAAGCTCTTCTTCAATGGGCGCCCTGGTATTGTAGCCTGGACTCTGATTAACCTTTCCTATGCTGCTAAACAACAGGAGCTGTATGGTCAAGTAACTAACTCCATGATCCTTGTCAATGTCCTTCAGGTAAATTTGGAGGAGGAAAATAAGAAAGCAATTTGGAAATAAACTAGTATTAAGGTAGAAAAAACTTCTCGCACTGAAATTGAACTCCTGCAGTTTTTCCTGGCCTGAACAACCTCATTCAGTGATGATGCACTTGTATTCACTTGCTTCTTTGGACACATCATTCAGACTGCCACTGTAAAAACTGCTGTATTTGTTCAGAGTGCTGCCAGTGGCATGGTCATGTTTGCACCAGCAGATTTCAGTGTAAACTGAAATTAAGAAATTCTTTTCTGAGCTATATTCTGGAAATAGGCATAGCCTGACCTTGAATCCAAAGAGAACAATGACAAATTCCATGGCTTTAGTTGGAGCAAGATTGGGCAGGGTTTTTTTTCTGAGGGTAGCACTGCACCGAACTTCTTTGTGTGTGTGAGACATGCAGAACTACAGATGTCTCCACACCTAAAAATAGCCAGTCAGCTGCTGTGCTTTGTACTGAAAAGACCCCAAAGTAATAAGTAGAAATAATAGTTTGGATTTATCCATTGATATGTGTAAATGGAAGCCTGCTTGATAGAAGCTCTGTTCCCCCTCTCTGTAAGCATAAGACTCTTTAAGCTGAAGAGAGGTAGGGGTGGTCAAATGCAAGTACACTTCCTAAGTGTCTGTCCTTAAGTAGCACATTTGCCTTGGTCCTTTTGGTTAATATTGCTTTGCATTACTTATTATTGCTTTATCTATCTAGATGGAGTATGTTTGTGTGGTACATTCCTCTTAATACCCCGTTCTTGAGGTGTCAACATAAAAACACGAGTCAGTTTTGAGATCTTATCACCAGACAGCACAGAAAGATTAGGCTGATGCTGTTAAGCAGGGTAACTGGTGATAGTGCTGTGTTATTAATGTGCTACTATACTGTTTCAGGGTATTTATGTCTTGGACTTCTTTTGGAATGAAGCCTGGTATTTGAAAACCATTGATATCTGCCATGATCATTTTGGATGGTATTTGGGCTGGGGAGACTGTGTTTGGTTGCCTTACCTCTATACTTTGCAGGTAAAAATGTGGTACAATACATGTTTGGGCTAAAAGGAAAGAAACTTTCCAGAAACACTTTCCCCAGTAGTTTGATTTGTGTCTTAAATTGTTTCTAGACAGTTTGAATGTTGAGTAACCATTACAACATCCTTTGTAATGATTCACTTGTAGGAAGGCTTACTGTCCCTGCACGGAATTGACATCTTTTTTTCTCCTCCCATTCTTCTGTGCCCTTTTCTGTCACTGTCTATTGTGTCTGTATATTTTTCTAAATCCTTTCAGTTCCTTTTTGTACTCCTGCATGTTGAGGGTTTTGGGTTGTTTTTTTTGGTGGGTGGTGGTTTGTTTGGGGTGGTTTCCCTCCCCTCCCCCACTTCTGTCCTGGTTTGTTTGCATCTTTGCAACTTCTCTCTTCTTATTCCACCTAAGAAATAAGTTTTGGGGAGAGAGAGAAAGAAAATATAGGATGCAGAGTTTTCTGAAAATTTTCCACGGTTTTACTGGCAGGGTGGATTTTCCTGTTCTTTCTACTCCATTTGTTCTGGGTTGCTGTAGGTCAAGGAATTAGTCTGGCATTCTGAGCATATATTTAAAGTAAATCACTGATTGTCTCTTTTTCTGCTCCCCAGGGTTTGTATTTGGTTTACCACCCTGTCCAGCTGGGCACAGCTAATGCCATAGGGATCTTGATGTTGGGTTTAATTGGCTATTACATCTTCAGAATGACCAACCACCAGAAGGACCTCTTCCGTCGTACAAACGGCAATTGCAAGATATGGGGGAAGAAACCAGAGTATATTGAGTGCTCCTACATGTCTGTGGATGGGACCAAGTACTACAGCAAACTGATGACCTCAGGATTCTGGGGGTGGGCGCGCCATTTTAACTACACAGGAGATTTGATGGGCTCCTTGGCCTACTGCCTGACTTGTGGGTTTGAACACATCTTGCCTTACTTCTACATTGTTTACATGATTATTCTGCTAACCCACCGTTGCATTAGGGATGAACACCGTTGTTTCAGCAAATATGGGAAGGACTGGAAGCGCTACACTGCTGCAGTGCCTTACCGGCTCATTCCAGGAATATTTTAAGGCTAACACAGAATCCAGAAGAAAGAAAACAGAAACTTTTTTTGGAAGTGAAGAGAGTTTATCCACATAGTTAAACTGACAAGAACACTTGGTGAAGGACACTCATACTGTTCTGAAGTCAAAAAAGTGACTGGACAATAATCCGTACTGAAGGAACATGCAGACAGTCTGTATTTAAAGTAAATGAAATGAGGCACTGAAATGTCCTGGTTTTTTAGAAGACTCTTTTACCTAGAACTTTTTTTTTTTCCCCTCCTCCTCTGAAAATTAACTTGGAATTGAAGAAAAGTTGCATGTATTGAGACTCCTGAAATCTCCCAAAGCTGGGAGGAGGCCTTACCCTTCAGAGTAGCAGGGTTCTGTGACCAGTTTTCCAGTGACTTAAGAGAGAATGAAAATAGTTGTGTGATCTGTTCATGAAAGAAGTTGTATGACGTGGTTGCTTGTGACAGTCATAACCTACAGTCAGTAACTCCTCAAAGGAGTTTTTATTCTTTGTTGCTTTTCAAGAGGTTAACTGAGGTAAAACTGAGCTGGGGAACCAGATCCTAAACTGGTGTGTGGGAAGATTGTTATAATCTAATAAAAGTATTTGTGAAACCTGTATAAATTAGTATAGCTCAAAAGTTACATTAGTTTACAGCACCTGAGAAAATAGTGCATGACCAACTGAGTATTATTTTAATACTGAAACCAAACTTGCTTTCTGAAGATAGTGAGCTGTGCCTGTTTTGGCTGGG
>NW_009610566.1:0-2122 GCF_000690535.1 Cariama cristata
AAAAAAAAAATAAATCATTCCCTTGGAAAGCGTTCAACCACTTCTTGTTTTCCTCAGCTCTGTGTTTACTGCGATCTCAGATGCAGCAGCAACACAGCGATGAGACGCCAGGATTATACTTTCAAGTCACTGCTGTGTTGACCCCGTATCTCACCCGTAGACCCGCGTCTCTGCTGCCCTCGCTATGAAGACGGTCTTTAACCTAGGCTGGGTGCAATTACACTTGACCCATGTTTTCATGCGTGTGTTCAGCAGATGTGCTGCTGGTTCCTAATCAAAACCCCACGACTAAGTGGAATTCAAGGTAAACATTTCCTTCCAGCCAGAACAGGCAGCGGTGATAATTGGTTCTCGCCTGAGATCATTTTTCTTCTGCAGGCCATTGGGCCGATGTGTTGGAAACCCTAAAAAAAAGGTGAGCGAGAAGAGAGGACCAAGAGCTCTATTTGCTAGCGTTAGAGAAGCCAAACTGGGATGGATTACTTTCGCTTGGATGCAACATAATTAAAAGAAATTTGTGAGAGAGAGACACACGGGGAAATTCCTAACAACATAAAAGGGAGGAAGGGATGGCTCATAAAAGAGTGATTCCCTCTGTTTTTTTTGGCAGCCCAGCCAAGCTCCCTCAACACAAGGTTGTAAAAGGACTCCACGCTGAGCAGAAGACAATAACAAGCAGGTGTTATGGAAAATGACCCTTCCCTGAGCAAACAGATTTGATATTCTTGCCATCTTGCTGCATCCTTCATCTGCTTCTTAAATCTATTTTCAAAGAGCAGATGCAGCCTTCACCTTGAGTTTAACAAACGCCGCACTCAGCTGCTGCCTTTTTGCAGCTGAGCTTGTGTCTCGGTGCCTGTACCGCTGGGCACCACATCATGGATGTTTTCCCACCACGGCTTGGCCAAGGTGCCCAACTCCTGGGACATCCATCCAGCAGTCCATGCTCCAGGCAAGGGAAGATTTGCATCTGAGTCTGCACCAAAATCAGTAACTTATATCCCCAAAAAAAGGATGGGTCAAGCGTGACTTCCCCAGCTCTCATAAATACCTCAAAGTTCACGAGGACTGCCGTTATTCTATTTAATAGGGGCTGTATCAGCACCAAAAATCACAAATAATATTTTCCTGCCCCGTATCAATCTCAAGTGAGTTTAAAACTGCTGGGGTTTCTCCTGTGAGAAACCTCAGGTAGAGGTTAGTTTTGAATATGCAAAATGTGAAACTAGTCTTTGGCTTAATTTGACTAAACTCAAGTTTTGAGGTGTCCAATACTCAGGTCTAATTTTTACTCTACAATCTAGTATCGCTATGAAACATAATTCAGTATCAGGAAAAAAGCAAGGAGGAGGGGGATATCCCGTCCTCGCAGAGCGATGCAAAACTCTGTTACGTTCAGTCACAGAGTGAATGGAAATCTTCATAATCTAATTCAGTTTTCTCATTCCTGCGTTTCTGTGTTTTAAAGCAAAAATACCAAAAATGTAACAGCAATTGGCATCCAGAAAAAGGAAGACCAGCCAAAATTAGCAAGTTTGGCTTGGATTCGTGCTGCTACTCTCTTCTCCAACAGTTTCTCCTGAAAACCACAAATTAGCACAACACGACTCGAAAACATGCTCTGCCGACGGGATCCCGGTGGTAGCGATGTTCGTGCAGCCTGGGGATGAGCTTTGCAGTAGAAGCTGGAGCAGAGCAGCCCTTCAGGCTGATTTTGAATGTCCCCAGTCCCAGAGGTCGGAGAGTTTTGCTTCCAGCTTTTCTCCTCTCCTGTGCCAGCTCTGCCCAAGGCCATAACCTAAACCAGAGGGAGAAATCTGCCCTCCTCCTTCACTTGCTCCGGCGCTGTGTTTTGTTCCACTGCTGCCTAGACAAGTCAAAAAAAATAAAATCAGTACTTTTGTTATTTTTATTGCATCTGAGGACTTTGAAAAGATCTTCGTCCCGTGCCTTTGGGATGTTTTTGCCTGCCACTGAGCTCCTGGGAAAGAAGGACAAAACCTTTGGACTGAATGGGAAGTCCTTGCTTGGAGGCACTGGCACAGCTATTTAAAATGGGAGTTATGTGACATACGGGTGGGATTTGCCTGGAAAAAAATAGGGTTTAATGGAAAAAAATTGG
>NW_009610566.1:2153-27976 GCF_000690535.1 Cariama cristata
GTGGGGGGGGGTGGGGGGGAAAAAGAGCTGGAATAAGCTCTGCATTGCTCAAGGACCGGTTTCTCGGAAGCTCCCCGGACTGGCCTAAGCCTGCTGCAATCGGTGATAGCCCAGCTATCAGCATCACCGGGCACAGAGTCAAGCCAAGGCTGAATGCTTCGCTTCTCATTTTTCTGGGTTGGGTTTCCACTCACTTCCTACTCAGTCTGGGCTGCTTATTGTTTTCCTGTGGTCCATGGAGGATTTCTCATACATGTGCAACATCCCTCATTCTACAGCTGAGCAGCAGAAATAATAATAATAATATTAATAATTAAAAAAACCCAACCACTAAACCCAACAGCGAAGCATTTCTTGGAGAAATTTGCTGGTCTGCTGAAATCTAAGCATTCCCCCAAGGTGAGATGATGAAACTCTGACAGAACCCAGGCAGGTTCCTGCCCAAACGACCTGATGGCACCTACCCAGCAGCCAAGAAGGGGAGATACCAGCTCCCTTCCTGAGCACCCCGCATCACACAAGCTCTGCAACTCCCCATCCGAGGAGACCTGGGGACTGCACCAGATCTGGGCACTGCAAAGCAATTTAAACTCTTTTTTTTTTAACCTACTGTGCTTCAAAGGTTGGTTCTAGTTTGGGTTGAGTTGCAAACCAGGTTGTTTGGCCGTGATCCTCTTTGAGTTCATTTTCCATTTATGGAGGGAAAAACCCAGTGGTTCGGTCTTCATTTGCTTTGACTCATTGCATCGATTTTAGTTTCCGCATAGGCAGGAAATCACAGTGAAGCAGAGTTGAACACGGACGCTTGGGTATTCCCCACCACAACTGTGCCACGCTCATAACCCCTCCTGCCTCAGGTGTTTTTGCAGGAAACAACCCTAATCCTGCCTGCATTTATTTGACCCAGAGGCTTAGATCGCACTGAAGTCAGGTTTAAGTGCGTGCTTAAACGTACTTGAGTTGAAACAACAAGAAGAAGAAGATATCGTGCAAGGACTACGCACTCCAGGCGGTGTCAGTTGTGGGAGTTCACGTGTTGACAAAAGTTAAATAGATGGAAAATAAACCATCAGGCCATTGAACCTAGAACAAAACAATGAAAGCACCAAGAAATCAGAGCAGGGAAGAATTTGGCCAGAAACAGCAATGTTCATTGCAGTCAGCTTGGCTAAAGCACCTAGATGTAACAAATTATTTTTTTTTCCTTCTAAAAAGCAACCAATGTTCCGAATTTGCTTTTACCTGAAATGAGTAAGAATTGTTTACAGGTTTAAAGCAATGAGATGGTTTCACTATGACTAATCTTTTTTTTTTTAAAAAAAAAACCACGGAAAATATTGTTCAAATAAACTAAAAGGCTATAGTGAACCTTCAAAGTTGAAATGAATCTGTCAGAAATGTTCTCTTTGGCTCCAAGAACTCACGGAAATGAGGAAATTTGGAGTTTGGAACAAAAGTTGAGTTATTAGCCCAACGTAAGTGGGTAACGAGTGCTAAATATACATGTCAGTGAAAGGTACACAAACTGAAAGTGGCACTTCTCAGAGATTATGTAGGGCAGGAATAATCATAAATGAAATCTATCAAGCTGCCCTTTGGGACGGATTTGTGACATAAACCCCAGCAAACTGGAGTCGTGGTCCCATCGCTTTTCCTGTTCCTGCCTCCCCTCCATCCCCCTGCGCCCACGGTCGCCAGGCGAGCCCTGCCTTACCCCCACCCAGGGCCGGGACCCACTTCTGACGGCTTCTCCACTCCCCTTCTGCGTTTTAAGAGGCTGGAGGACTGGAAACACACGCTGTCCTCTAGACGGATATCCCACGTGCCGCAACGCCAACTCCTTTGAACTGTGATTTATTTGTAGAGGAGGATGGGAGATGCCTTGGTCGCAATGTTTAAACTAGAGCTGCCAACCAGCCTTTGGTTTCAGCTCGCTTTGCCCATTAGACTAAACAGGTTAGGGCTGGGCTGAAAGACATTGCCCATGCCAGGTGATTTATCATCGTCTACAGAGCCTGGGGAAGTACAGGTCCCCCCCCAGCACAAGCACGGCTCCCATTTGAAGCCCCGTGTAGGGTAAGGGGTAGAAGGACTTCAGGCGTTGTTTATTTTGGATGTCATGCAATAGTAATAAATAAAGCCAAGAAGCAGCACATGTTAGCACTGAGTCAGCTTTGGACACCAGCAAAATGGATGATCTCAGAGCTGGAGGGGACCTCACGGTGCTGGGGGAAAAAAGTGGGGGAGGTGTGCTCTGCTGGTTTCTCTGGGGTGGGACATCACGGCAGCCTCCCAGGACCCTGCCCACCGAAGCAGATTTCTGCCTGTTGCTGCCTTAACCCTAAGCAGCATTCGGGACATCTATTCTGCATTTGATTTTCTGATGGACATGATGAAAATCACTTTGCCTGTGAGCAATTCCCAAGCTAGATAGGATGCTCTCACAGTTCAGGGAAGGGCTTTTCAGCCTTCCAGCCCTTGAGATGATCACTTCAAGGATGGGAGTCTTTGTACTACCAACTCCTTTGAAAGAGAAAGGGGTATGGGATCTAAAAGGAGGAAAAAAAAACCCAAACATTTAAAGGCAGAAAATTATGATAGTGAAAATTTTCCAGCAGCAATCATTTTGATGGGAAGCACCTGGCTGCTTCCATCTCCAGTTCAGGCTCAAGGTATCTCAAATTGCCTGGGATTTTAAGATGATCAGGGCTAGCAAAATGCAGATTATTAACTGAACTAAGCAAGCTGGGAAACAGATCTGCCCAAAAGGGGGTTTTCCAGTTCAGTTTTGAAAGTGATGTTCAAACTCTTTCCAAACTCGTGCAAACCTTCAAATAAAGAGAATTGAAAAGCAGAATATTTTCCATTAAGAAAATTACATCAAGCCATCAAATGAGAGAGGGGCTGGGAGGTTGAGGGTTGGGAGAGGATCGCACCGAGCATCGCGTGTCCACCTGCACGAGTACGCAGCATGTCGAGCTTCGCCAGCTCATCACGGAAACATTATCTTGCTGGAAGGGCAAGTCTCCAAAGAAATGCTTCCTCCCCAAATCACAAAGCTGTCACTCCTAGGAAACGGTACGGAAAAGCCTCCTCTGCGCATTAGAGGTTTAGGAAAGAGAGGGTACAAAGAAGGATGCTTCATCGCCTGGACTGGGCGAGACCTTTGGCACTAAAAGTCCCAGCTCCAGCCGTATGGATGGAAATAGGAGCAAGGAGTCAAAGCACAGCGATTTGCCTTGCTCCTGCTTTATTTAAAGGGTAGGCATGTCTAGAAGTAGCCTAGGAAGGAAGGTTTCATTTCTTTTTTTTCTTCTCTTTTTTTTTTTTTTTTTTTTTGGAAAGCTGTAGGTGAGGTGTAGTATTACTCACCCTGGGTAAGGTAACACAGAAGGGATGCACTGGAAAGAGGAGAAGAGCGCATCTGGCTGGGGGAATCACAAAACACCCACTCCTCCACCCTGGCTGCCTTTCCTACACAGTAAACCTCCCTCTCTTTTTCAGAAAATCCTATTTACAAACCTGGTGTGGGATGTCACATGTAATTTATTACATTTACACGAAGGAAGGGGAGTGAAAAGGGACCTGCCAGCACATCGTCATTGCGGTGGGTATCGATCCCTCACCGTCTACGCTACGACACGTCGTCTTGCCCATCACCATGGGGTTGGGATGTCCCAGGCTGCGCACATCGTGCGTGGGGCAGAACCGGGGGCACGTGGAGCCCGGGTGGTGACGGACAATGCCGCAGCAGCGATGGGGAGCCCGGCAGAGTTACCTTCCTGCAGTGTGGTTCGACCTCACACAGTACCAGGTACGGGGCAAGAAACAGGATCAAAACCCACCTCACATTCTCGCCACGTGTTCTCTTTTTGTCCACATTAAATAGGATTTTGACATTATTATAGTTCTCCTACTAGGGTGAGAGTCTTCAGCAGAGAAACCAGATGTGCTTAGAGTTTAAAAACATGAGCTGAGAGCCTGAACTTTTAATTTATGGAAGGGGTTTTTACCAATTAAATTAGTCCGTATTTTCCTACTCTCCCCTCCAGGTTGAGGACACCCGGTGTCATGCTCTGCATAAACTGCGGCTGAGCGGCTGTAAACTCAGCAAAGGGGGGCAGGCAACCCTCCTCATAGCGAAGGGAGGAAAAGGGTGAGAGAAAGGAAACGTTATCCCGGTTTGGAGTTACGGGGATTAGCAGCTGGGTAGGATTCAAGAACTTCAGAACACAGGTAGCTACTTGCCTCTCCTGTAAGCGCCCGGGGTGCCTGCAGTCCCAGGTCCTCCCAAGGGGGTAACGCTGGGGGGTTTTTCAAAGGTTGCAGGGTAGGGAGACAGGTAATTCGGGTAATACGCAGGGCCATCGACTTGAGCCGATACGGGGCTACGCAGGCTTCAAGTGCTCAAGGAGTGCGTCTTAAGGCGGCTGCTGAGAAACTGCATCCCTGTCTGCTTCCCTCCCTTTTCCAGAGCTTGAGCCATTCGGGGACCATGCTGTTCTGAAGGGACCATCGCAGCAGAGAGAGACAGAGGGGCAGGGGATGCAAAAACCCACTTGGCCAGCAAAAGTGACAAGAACATGGTGGTGTGCTCACCCTGGCTTATGCTTGTTAGCACAGGGAACGAGAGTTTGGTCATTAAAGTAGAGGTTCCACATGTTGGCTGAATTAAAGCATCGTGGCCATGCTGCAATTGCTTTTTGTGTGCGATGGCTGTGTTGCATGGGCTCGAGGTCTGCAAAGACACCTGGGCTGCAACGTCGATTTGAGCCTGGCTCTCCTGATGTCCGCTGTGGTGGCTCCAATTTATCTTCTCATTCTCCATCCCTCTGCCCCATGGCACCCAGCCCAGGAAACCACTCCTTGGAGCAGCCCCATGGTCACCACCACCACCACCGACCAGCTTCCTCACATCTCTCTAGGCTCACATCTCACTCAGCCTTGTCACACCCCGTGTTGGGTCCTCTCCTCGGGAGCACTCACCCAAACACATACCCAACCTGCACGTTCACTAAAGGACATTTTGTCATTGGTAATGAACAGCTCAGCACCAAACCACCGATGGCGACCAGCCCTGGAGCCTCTCCTTGCCCCGCAGATGATGTGGCCGCAGCAAGCAGAGCCAGGCGTGCATGGGAATCAGCAGAGGCAAGGGAAGAAAGCAAGGAGACCTTTCATCTTTGGAGAAGCCAAATTTCCTCCCTTAGCCTTAACTTGGCCCCCAAGCCATTTTGGCGGAGACTGCCATCATAAACAACGTGCTCTGTTTTCCTGACCAGGGTCTGAGTGAGAGTTGAAATCCCCTTCGTTAGCAGGCTGGGTTTTCTCCTCCTGTTTTCAGGAAAGAAAAAAGGAGCCCAAGGGCAGACCACGACAGAGTTTTCTCCATCTCTCTTCCAAATCCTCCAGAGATATTATTTCATCCTCATCATGATATAGAAATAATATTTATCTCAGCTGCAGCCAATATACAGCATCTGTAGCGTGGTGCGTGTGTGTGTCTGTCACACATCTGGATGCCTGGGATGACGGAGAGGAGTTCAAACACAGCCCTGTAACATGAGTCTAGCAGGAACTCCTGGCTATCACCCAAGGTAAATGGCCAGGACCGTCCATACGCAGAGCGAAGGCGGTGGTCAGCCACTCATCTAACTATGCTCACGCCACGCTTGCCAAAGCAAACGGGCTGCTTTGACCCCAACTGAGATTCCCAGCACATCCCTCTCTTCAAGCAAGCCACGGCAAATCTTGAATTATCCCCAAAATACAAATAAAGTCCATGAGATGGGAAAGCCCCAAGAAGGCGTGCTCCATGCTGAACATTGGAGAGTTGTAGCCTGGTTTGTACCCCGCCTCCTTCCTGAAGATACTCGTATTTTCTGTAGCAGATTTGAAAAGAACAAAATCCTTAAGATGAGAAACGGTACGCAACTTTGCGAAGGTGGGTTTTTTTTTTCCAGGAAATGAGAGGTACTCGTTGGGTTAGGGGAAGAAATTACATATTGTAAGCTATTGATGCTAGCCAACACTGTTCTCATCAGACAGTTTTCTACTGGAAATGATGTTCTGTGGAGCTACCTTGCTCTTTGAGCGCGTTATGTCAATACAGCTTGATTTTATCGGAGTTTACGGGTTTGATTTTATCCGCGTATTTTGTCTTTTTGATTTCAGTTTTGCATAAGCTTAGATAATTCAAATTAACATAAAAAATTTAATTCAGACAATTTTTATCAGGGAGTGGTTTTTTCTTATCAAATAAAAAAATCACTTTGTGGGCAAATTTCACAGTCCATTTTGACATGGAAAGGAAACAAATTTTCCTTCAAATTCCTTTTCAAATTATGAAAATTTTCCTAGAAGACAACATCTGGTTCCCACATGTATCTGATTTTTACCAAGATGAAGCCTTCAGTATGGTGTCTCTTCACATCACACGAGATTAATTCAAATTGGCTTGGATGGGAACAGTCTGTGAAGACTAAGAGCTAGATGGGAGAAAAAGCGAAAAGGCAACCAACAGAGTATACTGTTGGCAGAGCTGGTGGATTCCATCGGGAGGTCAGTGTTAGGTCTGATGTTTTTTTACATTTTTATTAATGACATGAAAATGCAACACGATATGCTAGTTAAACAAGGAAAAAAGAGAGGGGGGAAAAAAATTAAAGCAGCTAGGGGGAAACTGAAAAAAAAAAAAAAAAAAAAAAAAAAAAAAGAGAAGTATTTCCATGAGGTTACTGGTTAGGCGACACCTGAAATAGCATGGTCCTTTCTGGGCACCCAACACTATAATTTGGAGGGAGTTCATGGAAGAGCGACAGAGATGGTGGAGATGGAAGTGTTGAACTTGGCTCAAGGGAAGGCTGGACAGAGTAACAGGCTATGAGTGCTTAAAGAAAATAAACACCCAGGGAGAAATCCTGACCTTGTTGAAGTTGATGTCAAGACTTTTCATTGACTTCAGTAGAGCCAGGATTCCACACTGAGGAGGAAGAGGACTTATTTAGTGGTGGAGAAGGCTAGATGCAGGAACTGTGGGATGGAAATAGAGGAGGCAGATTTCAAGTTCAATATCAAGGGAAAACAAGGCAAGACATTTCAGTTTTGTTTAAAGGCAGCAAAATCCAGAGTGCCAGCAGAATGAGCCAACCGCAGTTTTGTAACCCTCTAATTAAAACAAGGTTAAATAAAACTAGTGTTACATATTCAGCTCTGACAAGGGAGGAAAATTGGATGCTAACAAAAGCAACGCTACACCCCCTGCAGCCAAACTCCCAACTCCAGCAAGAGACAGCAGCTCCCCAGTTCAAGCACAGATGGTTTTCTATGGGAAATGTAAATAAGACATTACCATCTGGTTAATAAAATGTGCATCTAGGCTACATTTGACTACATGTCCCCAGATGTAAACATTTTAAAATACTTTTTTTTTTTTTTTAAATGCTTTAAGATTTTCATCCAGAATGCCCACGGAGAAAGAATTCCCATTGACATCAAAAGTGTTTCACAGAACCACAAAATGTCCTATCTGTCTGTCCTATAAATTATCAATTTATATTAAATCTCACCACTATCTGTGCAGCAACATAACCAGGCCTTACTGCCAGAATGTATAGCACACTGCTCAATATCTGATGAAATCTAGAGGCTATTGGAGAAGCTGGCTTCTGAAATGTATAGCATATGTAAAAAATAAGACATAAGGCAAGCCGTTACCAGAAAATGGTGACTTTGATGGAAAAGTCTGCTTTGGAGAAGGAATCTGTTTATGTGTTTGAGTTGAAATTGTCAACCAGTTGTTTGTTATAAAGGGAAAGACATCCCTGAGGAAGTGGAAACACTGTTGGTTTTTTCAAAAGACCTTTTTCATCCCAAACTGAAGTGCTATTAAAATAAAACTCAAGAGGACTAACTAACCCTAACGTCAAAGGAAAATGGTTTATTCCAGGTTGCACATAAAGTTTTGAGTGACTTACTTAAAGAGAAGGTTTTTGTCTTTCTCCTTTTCTTGCAAAGAAACCAAGGAATTTCCAGTTTGGCTTGGCCACCTACCCACATACCCCACTACATCCATCTCTCCAGTGAACGGTACCTCCAGCTCTACCAACACCTCCTACAGTTCTCCCCATCAAGAAGAGGTTTTACTCATGACTACCATTAGAACCAATGACTGCGATGAACGATAGGAAACCATTTAGATCAAGGAAAACGGGCATAACCCAAGACCACCTCAAGTCAGCGGAGAGTCTAAGCAATTGCAGGGGGTCAGGCTAAGGTTGAGGCAACCAAACAGACATGAGAAAACACAGCCCCAAACCTCACCTCCTACCACACCAGCATACTAGCTGTTGCAGTCTGCTGCCAATTTTTATGTTTATCAAGGGGCTGAGTTAGCAGGAGGGCTGCCAGAATGCAAAAGAAGGTAAGATAGGATCGCTCAAGGTCTGTGCGCATGCAAAGGGGAAACACACTTCAGCAACACCATTAAGAACCTGCCAGTTTCACATGAGATAAAGAACTAGGGTTACCCTCCTGCCTGTGTGTGCTGGAAGTAGCTTTAGCACTACATATATCAGCATTGCCTGTTATAAAACTCTTGCCATCTTACTGAAGCTTTGCACGACCGGGTTTTTATCATCTTTCCAATCACCGTGAGTGGCAATGCTGTGGAACAACAGCTTGTCTCCTCTGTGCGTCTCAGGGACCCTCGCTGAAAATCAAGTGACAATCATTTAGCTGTCCAGGTGGAGAAAGCAAGAGGAAGGTAAGAGATTTCTCCTGAGGACCACACAGGAGGTTTCTAGCAGTGTGTGGTTCAAATCCAGACCCTCTGATCCACCATCAAGGCCACCGTGATCGGTCTGTCTCCCAGGGAGAGTAAGCTTTATCACTGTGAGACTATGTTATTAGGATAGGACAAAAATCAGATGTTACCAAAGACTCCGGCAGAAAGGCACAAGGAATCAACGCTGCGTATTGATCATATTTGTGAAAATATCCTCCAGTTTTCTTTCCTTTTCAAATAAACAACTTTAAAGCTAAGAATAGCACACTGGCATCATTCTACTGCTTTTAGCTATAAGCTCTTCATGTGTACAAGAGGCACCAGTGAGGGTCTCAGGCCTCACGGTCAAGAGTTGGCCAAAGGTTGGACCCCGTTGCTCCAGCCAGACCATGGAGAGCTCCCATGAAACCGTGGCACTCCAATGCCCGAGCGGGCGTTTTAATTCTCTCCTTTCAATAAAAATCTCCATTTAGACATCAGAATTTCAAAAGGAGATCTAGGCATTTTAACTCTCTCTTTTCAATAAAAATCTCACTTTAGACATCAGAATTTCAAAAGGAGATCTCTAAATAATCCAACACCACCATCCTCCCGACTGGGTGCACAGTTTGTTGAGAACGGCGGGAAAGAATCCAACGATTAAATGGTTGCCTTGAAGCATGGCTAGCGTCCAGCTGAAGTCCATCAAATGTCAGGACCTGCATTTCTGGCTGGACCTCAAAGAACCACTTGCAATGTCACTGGCTCTCCTTGGACCAGGTGAAACACTACTGAGGGCTTGCTTCTTTTGATCGCTCAGGATATTTAAAGCTAAATCATGAGGGGAAAAAAAAACCAAACCCCAAAACTTACTCTTCCAACCCACGTGTGGTTGCTTTGCTGGTAGAGCGGGTGAACACTTTTTTCAAGACAAGACCAAACTGCTCTTTGAGTCATTGTACATTTACAGAAATCTTTTAATTTTTGGTTTAAATTTTACAGTTATTACGTTTTTATTAAAAGGAAGCTGAAAATGTTTACTGACATGAACAATACTTGCTTTGTGCTTTTTCAAGTACCAGAAATGTTCCATTGCAGGCACCCTTAGAAACGTTCTCCTTTTTCCCCGCACATTCTTTAAGGTTATGTCAAGTTTCCTCATTAAAAGTAAGAGATTATGTCTTATCACCTGCCTGGCATGGAGCAATGTTTGCATTACATATCAAGATGGATATTACATTTTCTTTAAGTCCTCAAAACTGTGAGACTGGAGAGGAAGGGCTGGGGCCAAGGGACTGCCAATATCACAGGGCAGTCTTCCTGCCTTGGTCACAGCCAAGGACACACATATGGGAGCTTCTCTAGTCTCCCCAAAAAGAAAGACCTTTTTTTTTTTTTTTCAGTAACTCAGCCACACAGGAACCATGGCTGCACTGGGTACCCAGTTAGGCTGCCCTTTCCTGAGTAATACAAAGAAACTAGCTGTTCTAACGAGGGGGATTGCACCCCTTTCTCTTTAACAGTTCCCAGGCTCATTTTCCTTTTCACCCCCATATGTCTCCCCAAAACATTTCCCCAGCCCGCATCCCTTTTGCCTCCAAAGCCAGCTCTCTTGAGATGGGGCAACCTGGCTGGCTGCACTGAGCGTGCCACCAGTAGACTGGTTCAACCCCTCTGCTTACCTTCTCACCAAGCTCCACCAGGACCACAGATCTTTGTGGTCCTCGGTAAGGTCATCCTCTAAAGCTTTTTTTTTTGCAGGGAAGCAGTGGGAGAGGAGATGACCTGAAGCGTTTTCTGGTTTCTTTCTCATTTCTTCAGCAAATGATCTCCAAACTCCATCTGGCAGGGCATAAGCAGAAAGTCCTCGTGAAGCAACTCAGACAACATCAGAGCATCAATGGAAAGAAAGCCTGGAGCTCTGTATGGAAGAGGAGAGGCATGGAAAATGTAAATGAAAACAGCAAAGCCAGGAGGAGAGAGGAAGGAGCCCTCCCACCCTGACTGCTCAAACTCCGTATGTTGGCAAAGACTATGGACACCTGTGCCCAGAAGGAGAGGACATGGACAACGACCTCCAGCTGTGGAGGGAAGGGAGGGTTTGTGGAGCATTTCCCAGTGAAGAGGGATGAAAGGAGATCTGCTCTTCTGGCCTGGTGGCCAGCCATGGCATGCCTGGTCCCTTGATGTGCTCACGGGGAGTGATGACAGTCCTCAGTGGTGTGGGCTGGGTTTTAAATAGCCTTTTGTGGGGCTGTGAGTCAAGAATTTGGGGCCTTCTGCTAAATTTATGGGACTAACATCTCAGGTGCAGACAAGCTGGAGAGGAAACAGTGAATCTGAAAAAACAATTAGGAGGGGAAATGGGCTGCTCTTTCCTTAATTAGGGGGAGTGTGAGAGGATCATTAGCTCCCCTCTCCCATGAAAGCAATGATTACTAACGCAGGTGCTCGCCAACTCCTCTCCCTGCTCTATGGCTGGGCATGAGCTGGCGGGTGCTGACGTGCATGGAAAAGAGGGAGTTTTCCTGCGTTTTCAGGGCATTCCAGCACGTTGCACAGAGCCTGGCCTAAAGGTCCATGCTGGGAAGCACTGGTGGGTTGGGCAGGTCGGGGCAAGCAGCCCACCGGGTGCCTGGGGCATGTTGGGCAGGGCTGGGGGAGGCCGGTCACTCAAGCATCCACCACCAGCCAGCATCACACAACCATGGTGGTGCAATGGCAAAAGCTGTAGTTAATATGGACAACGGCTGAACCCTGTTCCTGGAAATGCAGTGCAACATAAGGATCCTCCGTAGCAAAACACGAGGTCCCCATGGTGACCGTGCACCCCCTCAATTTCCTGGAGGAATTCAAACCAGCCCCAAGTGTTATTTTAGCACAGTTTCTTGTGCATAAATATTTACAAAATGCTTGCTTCGAATACCTCTTTTAAAAAAATTAAAATGAAATAACCCTCCAAACCCCACGACCGCTTATTGCATCTTTAGCAAAATATTTTCTTAACCTTTCCTATCTTCAGCCCTGGGGCTTTCGCTAGCTGAGCAAACCTCTCTCCTCCCCGTAGCCCAGGCTGCCTGTTCTCCTCCTGCAGGGCAGCAGACTGCTCGCTTGGTGGTTAATGAAGTTACGTAGGACTGTAGGAATGTCAAGATTTGGGGGCAAAAAAAAAGGTGGAGGAAAGAAAAGAAGCTTTTCAAGAAGCTATCACAAGCGCTTGGTTTTCATCCACAGGGGTCAGTGGGAGAAAGAAAAAGTTCATAGATGGTTTACTGACCTGCAGCATATTTGAGTTGCAAGGCTTGGGACCTTGGGCAGGACTGAAGGGCTGCTCTGGGTGTCCTGGGCACAGGAGACCTCTGTTTCCTGTAACTCTGCCTGTTACCAGCCAGCTCTGTGTTGGGAGTGGGCTGGACATCGTAACAGAAGGGCCAGGGGGTCTGTCTTTTTTTTTTTCCCTTGGGTCTGGGCTAGCTACAGAGGTGTCCCAGCACCCAAGCAGTACCACATCAACCCCAGAAACACCCAAACTTCAGCCCTGAAGGCAATGGAGAAAGCATCTGAAAGGCTCAAGCTCAATGATGAAGGTCCCATCTCTAGCTGGAGAGTGTCGTGGTGAGGACAGACCTTTCGGGAGGCCCTCAGGATATGGAAATAGGGCTGCCTATGTGATGCCCAGAGGTGGACAAAGCTTTCCTTGGGGACCCAAGAAGGATCTCTTCCCTTTTCCTCCTGGGTGATTACCATCCCTGGCCTGGGACTCTGGTTCTTCCCAAACTGTTCACCCTCCTAGCTCATCCAGGGCAGCAGGGCTACAGCCCTTGGCCAGCAAGACTCAACACCTAAAACTGAATCAGCCCATTTTTTAAGTTGTTTTATTACTTGGGTAATCTAACTCATTTTACATCCGTAGCGTTTGCCCCCTTTTTGTTCCTAAAATCGTCTGGTTAGCAAATCCCAAGATAGAGCTGTCAATCTGCCCCCGGCCATCTCTGCTGCTGCACATGAATGGGGACAGACTCATTTTGAAGTGTTCCTGGGGTAAGGGTGACCTACTTTCATGGCTGCGGTACAGTTCATTACGAATTCCTAATGATCTCATTGTTCCATTAAATGAAGGTTGCCACCTGTCCCGAAGACTTTAGATCAAGCTGGGATTAACATATCTGCTGACCCATTTCCCCCTTTTGTAGGACACAGCCCCATGATCAATAGGGTGAGTTTTTTTGGGTTTTTTTTCAGACCATCCAAGGTTGAACCTTAGCAGTGATGTGGTGCTGGGTCCCATTAGCAGAGGATGCTGAGCAGCGCGGTTCCTGCTGGTGCTGGGCACTGCTGAAAATGCTGGGCATCAGATCCCACCAGAAAAAAAGGTCAACCCCTATGCACATAATTTACTATGGGGAGAAAGGGGAAAAAAAAAAAAAAAAAGAAAAAAAAAAGAAAAAAAGAAGGGAATTGCCAAGGTTGCATTCAGGGCAAATTAAATTCTTCCAATTTAAGAGAGAGTCTATAAGAGACTCTGTTAAGGACCTGGAAGCTGACTGCGGTTTTGCGCCGGGCAACGATCCCTACTGCAATATTATGGTAACAAAAAAAATCCCGGGTTAGCACCCAGCAGCCGTTTTGGCTTGTGGACCCTCGCAGGGATGCTTGTTCGGCAGGCTGTCCGGGTGCAGGCATCCCCCCCGCCTTGGCCACCCCCCGCCAAGGACAGAGCCCAGTGGCCGAAAAGGTTGGAGATGGCAGGTTGGAAGCAGAAGCCGTGCAGCACAAGGAATTAAACAAATAAAGAGAGAAAGAGGAATAAATTCCCAGGGACAGGCTGAGTGAGCGCGCGGCAGCCAAATGACCTCAAGTGCACCGCTTGCTTCTCTCGCTCGAGGAAAGCAGAAGTACAGCTGCATTTTTCATAAATAGGAACACCCCAGCTTGATGTTTTTTAAAGCTGTCTAGACAGTAGAGCAAGACCTTATTTCAAGTCACATAATCACTTTCCCATTTTTCTTTGCAACAGAGGACATTTTCCAAGATTAGATAGAAGCTGGTGGAGCAACATGTTATTAACCTTGGGTGTGCCTCCCTGCTTTGGGCTTTCCTTGTCCAAGCTGGAGGTGCCTTTCTGTCTGATCACGTCTCCCCTTTATTCGTGCCTTCCCCCTTTGACAGAAAAAGCTGCTTCTTTCACCAGCTCGCAAAAGTTAGAGAGAATTACACATGGGTTGCAGACAACTGGAGCACTGCGGGTAAAATGCCGGCTCCCTTTAGCAAAAGGCAACTACTATCTTGTGCTTCCCAACACGGCCCTGATGCCTCCACCTGAAAACAGCACTAGAAGGAAAAAAAAAAAAAATAATAAAAAAAAAAAAGAAAAGGCTTTGTGCTGACCTCCAGCAGGCCAGTATGCCCCAGGCTTTTGGAAGGAGGTGGTCAAAGCTGTTAATCCAGAGAGATGGTGAAAAAAAAGCTCTGCCAGGGAAGGATGCTCTCAGCAGAGACCCATCCCTCTGGCACACCTTGCATCGTGCAGCCCGCACCTTCCAGGGCTGACCGTCCCCGGTTGCGTTTTTCTGTGCATTTCTCAATCCTTTTGTTTTTCCCATGCTAAGACTGCAGCCCATTCCCACGGAGCAGAGGAGGCCAATGAAATACCCATGTGCCATTTGACTGCGGCACGTGGCCCGACCCAGCAGCAACCACTCGTCCCCCCATTACCTGGGGATAAGAAGCCACCGTGATGTTGCACCAGGCACTTTTGCCGCAGAAGATGCTCCTCTAGGGCCAAGGACGAGACTTTCTGAGCGTTAATGGCATGATGCGGGCACACGATTAGCATCCTGTACCCGATACGGACCGTTTCTTTTTTATACTGCGGTGACTTGCAGCGATCTGTGCTCAGGTTATTTGGGGGAAGCGGAGTCCAGCTCAGCTCGTTACACCGAATTAAGTCAGCAAAAGCTGAAGACAAACAGACCATCACAAATGAGATTATTTCAGTTTAGAGAGCCAGGATAAGAGATTTGCTGCCCTGCTGGAGCAGCACTGGGTCGGTAGGATAGAAGGTTAGTGATTTTGGGGGAGGAGGGTAGGTATTTATAGCTGAAGCAAAGGGCGCGTTGCTCGCCTGGTGTTACAAGAGCGATGCTGACCCTTTCCCCGAGCACTGAGTACGTGGGGTTACTCATCAGGAGTAAAACATGCGGAGCGGGAGAAGAGAACTGCCCTCCTCCCCACCTCTCTACAGGATCGCCACGTCTCCCCACGGCTGTTAAAGCGATTAGCCATGCACAGTAGCAAGTCCGGGCAGGGATCTCTCTTTTTTGCTTGCTTAGCATTTTGCTTTAGAGGATGCAGAACCTGACTTTGGGAATAATTTGAGCTTGAGAGTATCCGGTGTTTCTCTGCTCCCTGAAGTAAGCAGTTAAAATCATCCCGGGGAGCTGCCTTTCCTTAAACAAATTCTCTACCGCTATGCAGAAAGTGAATACATGAGCTGCCTAATATTAATGCTTTACTTCACAATTTACATATCAAGTGCTTTAATGAATTGTTTTCAGTATCATTGTCCTTACTATGAATAAACTTAAAAGTAATGGATTTGTAATTAATTAAAGTTTAATTACAATAGTTTGTCATTTTATTATTTGCAATTATTACCATAAAGGTAATAAAAATTGCAGGCTGTCACAACTGAATACAAATCCCTAATCAGAAGCAATCAACTCGCACCGTAACCTTGAACAAGGGTGATTTTAATTAATGCACCAACTCTGGAGCCCGAGCCGCTGCCTGGCAGCTGGGGTATCCTCAGCCCGGGCTGGGGCCGCATGGTGTTTTGGGCAGTCCTGGTGGGATCCTCTTGCCCCTCTCCTTGGGCAGCCCTGGCCGTTCCTCCCCTCTGAATCTCTTTCTCTGCAAGGTAGGCAGCCAACCACAGGCTAAAGAAGCTTTCGCCCACCTCCTGCATGTTCCCCTTGAACGTGTTGATTGACTAAAGCAGTTATCCAACGTAATTCTTATGAGCTATCATTTCTTCCAGGTCCTTTGATGAGTTTTTCATTTCTATCTAGTTTAAAACTCTGCATTAAATCCTAATGTCTGCATCATATTCTTCTAATATTTAATTTTCAAATAACTCTTTTTTTTTTTCAGTATTATGAAAGGGTCATTCCTAAGCCACCCCAGTATCAAACCTCTGACTTGGTGACCCCTGCAGCAGAAGTTCCTTTGCTCTGAAATATGAACGATAAAAGGAGAAGGGTTAAATTATATCTGTGTTTGCTGCTGCTGTCCTCGTGACTATTTCCAAGACTCGCAATACCCACATTCACATGCAGTTAATTCTGCTCACTTGAGGGAACAAGATACGTGTTTTCTCATCCGTGCATCTTGATAGGCTCCAATCATACCCATGATTCTGTAGCATATTTCCTTTGGCTTAGCCTGATATCTTAAAAAAACATATTTTAGAGCAGTTTTCCACTGGCCAGTCTCAAGACATCTTCAAAAGGCATGAGAACTGCACCCAGAGCAGCAATTAGACTGTAATTAAGCAGAGACTTTCCCAGTGAATGCCCTCAAGGGGCTATATTTGTGATGTGGGAGGGGGTCTTCACGTTGCTCATCCCATCCTGCTAAATTTATCCCTTCTCACCATCCTTTGCCAATCTTTTCCGCAGCCCAAGCCCTCAGTCGGGTTTGTTCTTTGAAGTCCGTTAATCAGTTGGGAAGGAGTAATTCCATTTTTAGCTTCATTTCCTAGGGAAAGCGTACGTGCATTTGCCTGTCCTCCCTTAATCATTACTGAATGTATTGGCCAACTTAGAATCATAGAATCCCAGAATCGTTTAGGTTGGAAAGGACCTTTAAGGTCATCGAGTCCAATCGTTAACCTAGCAAGGCCAAGCCCACCACTAAACCATGCCCCTAAGCACCACACCTACACATCTTTTAAATCCCTCCAGGGATGGCGATTCCACCACTTCTCTGGGCAGCCTGGTCCATGACAACCCTGTCGGGGAAGAAATTCTTCCTGCAAAACCAAACTTCATGCAAAACCCAACAGAAGGAGAAAGGTCTTGTTGCCACTCTGTGCCTCCAAGTTACATAAAAACCAGGCAGTTGGGGAGAGGCAAGAGAAACCCAGTCGATGTTCCCAGATCAGTGGATGCCTTTCACCAGGTTTCAGAAACCCAACACACCTATGGACTCCAGGCAGACCGCAGGCCTCCGAGCCGTCATATTTCAAATGCAAAACATCTCTGCTGCTTCTGGTTGGGAACTCAGCCACCACTTCATAAATCAACACCGCTGCTATCGCCTTTGCTCTGCCAGCAGACGGTTTGATGTGAAACAATACAGTCCTGGAGGCGTCAGCTTCCTTGAGTTATCTTAGTGGAAGGCTAACATCAGAGACCCGCTTGATCCGCTGGGACGGTGGTATTTTCAAGCTCCTCGCCTCCAACTGAAATTCCCTCGCACGACACCTGAGAGGTCTAAAAAGCTTCTATTTTTAAGCTGTGATACAACAGTGTTTTCAAAAAGCTGAAGATCTCTTGTATCTTAGCACCTCCACTTTAGAGAGGTTTGCAGATACGTTCAGCTTCAGGCGTGCAATCTTTCAACTGCCTTAGCGCGAGCTGAGACTTAAACGTGTACATAAAACCTGCAGGATCAGGGGCTGAAGTTAGGTGAAGGGTAGAACACAAACCCACCATAGTCCTGGGGTATTTGCATTTCTCGTAAACACGCTTGCAAAACCACTTAGCAAATGAATGTTAATTGTTCCGCAGAAATCCCACCCTGTTCAAAGGAGAAGGAGGAAAAAAAAAAAAAATGCCCTAGATAGACGTTGCCAATTTTTCCTTTGACCCCCCCAAATAAAATTCAGGTGATCTCATCCCACATTTATCAGCAGAGACGGAGTAAGAAAAGAAAAAGGAAATTACTTCATCTTAAGTGCCTATTAACTGATGTTAAGTGATAAAAAAAAAAAGCTCCATTTGACAGTAAAAATCCATGTGACGAGCCCACGAATGCCAGAACAAGCTGGGTATGGCTGGAGCTGTCAAAGGCATGTAACTGCAAACCTTTAAACCAATTTAAATGCCTTCAGTTGGGTTTGCGAGACAATTATGTCCCGAACAAACATTTACATGAAAAAGGCTGCCAGCCTCCGCTTTTGTTGCTTTTCCAGCCCAAAGCTGACAGAGCCAGGAGCATTTTACACACACTGCAGCTGCTGAGGTAGCAGAAATAGATAAAACTTGACAAATTAACCCAACGTACGCCAAACAAAGAGAGAGACCTTTGAACTTCAGCCTTGCGGCCGCAAGGATGCTGAACCCAAGCTCAACTCGTAGCGGTGCTCTGGCTTTTAGGACTTGCCCTCACCGTTGCATCTGGTCTCGGCGAGGTGAAATGCAGCAGCGACTCTGGCTTAGAGGCCAGGAGCAGGGATGGATTCGAGTGTTATCCTTACCTGGGATCAAAAGCAGAATGAGCCTCAAAAACTAAGCGCATGTCTTGGGATTCAGGGATTATCGAGGTGATTCAGAACCCCCCGCTCCAGAAACGTCTTAACTCCACCACTTCTGCAGTCGTTTCAGGCTTATTTCCGCAGAGCAAAGTAACTACACTGTATAAAACCAAACTGAAATGATTATCGTAAGCCAATGTGTACGCAAGAACAAGGAGTCACTTTGGGGAGAGTTCAGGCGTTAACCGCTGACCTTGGTTTGACCTACTGACTGCATGGACCGGTGACTCCCAAAGCAACTGAGCCTGAGGATGAGCATCCCTCTGGCTCTTCTTTTCTCTTCTTCAACCTTCCTGTAAGCTCTCCTCAGTTTTTTAAAGCCTTCCTTGGCGAAGGTGGCTTCTGCCTATCTTTTGCCTTGCCCCATCACATCAGATATTCTTAAGGTGGGAGGGAAACCTCTTCCTCCCTCATTTTTCCAGGGCTTTCTGTGTCTGTAACGTATTAGTTAATCCATTGTTCAAGCCGTAACCCTGGCTCTTGTTGGGGATCAAACAGGAACTGGGGCAGCTTGACAGCTCTGCCATTTTCTTCTCTCCGGATTTAGACTTTCATAAATGACCCTGTCAAAGCTACGCCTCGCAACACCACAACGCTAATTGTTTGCGGTATGGATTGATGAGACCGTATTAAAGCCACTTGGCAGGGATAAGGTTTGACTTTTTGTGTTCAGATGAACAGCAGCGTGGTTGCTTCAGCAGAAAGAGCATCCCTTGGCCTGCCTCCATATCTGGCCACCAGCGCTTCCGCAAGCCAACGTCTCTGTGGTTGAGTGCGTAGCATCATCTCAGGGCATCCTGGAAAACGGAAACGGTTCTCCTTTCTGAGATAAACTCTCTCTTTCAGACCTTCTTCTTTATATGGAAATACTCATCAAGTTCCTTAAAACAGGAACAAACAGGAAATTCTTTCTATGCCACTAAAATAGAGTAAAACTGCTTGCTAGATAGACACAAAGGTAAACAAAACATGGACTATGTAATAAAAAAAATAAATTACTGCAGATCTCACCAAATAACTCAACTGTTTGGAAGTAAAATAGAATCATCTTTCCTTATTTTGCCCTTCATTGCTCTAGTGAAAACTTTGCCAAACTTTGTGGCAGTTCTGGTTTTCAAGAAAGGGATCCACATGACGATCTCTTCTTACTATTTTAAAAAGCAAGTTTTGTGACCACTCCCTTTCTGTAACATCTTTGGTTCACCACCTACGTCATTTAATTTCCAAAGCCAAAAAGAGGAGCTACAAGCACATAACCTTCTCCTGGCGATTCCTGCCCTGGAAAGGGACTGCACAACAACTCATGAGCAGATGGAGGAGACGGACCAGCCACAGAGCCGGGAGGCATCTGGGGAGCATCTAACTCCACGTGTCCCATTACGTCTCTCAGCGCTAAACACTTCCAACGCATGGTGGTCATGCTGTGAGTTCTGGACACGTTCACACAATGAGAACTCCGCTGAGGGTTAGTGAATACAGAGCAACTACCAGACCCAGAGCAGATGTTTCTGTGGGATAATATCTTGAAAGCAACATCACTCCTTCATGGTCATCCCCACAAGTCCTACCAATCTTGGCGGAGTAGTGCAGACTGGGGCTGGGTATTTCTGAGAGACCTCACATCACCGTAATCCCACAAAGACTCTCTTTCTTTCTTTTAAGTCTCCTCCGCCAAAACTATGTGAGGTTTTCACTTTCTTTCGGCAGGGAAATTCGAAGACCTGTGCAGATTCCCTCGTGCCGTGCCAGGAGAGGGGAGCGATGACTGATTGATCTAGGTTTCTCCCGTCAAGAACACCAAAAGGAGGTACCGAAAGTATCCGTCTTCTGGAAGAAGGGTTAATTACAGAAGCTCAGCTTGCACACAAGGGTCCCACCAGTCAGCACAAGATAAGCAGCCTTGGGAGTATAAATTATTACAGATGATAAGGCAGAATTTCCCCTTAAACAGCTTTGTACATATGTTCCTAAGATTGACTCCAGAGACGCCTGTCATCGGATGTCAAACAAGAAGCAACAAAAATTACAGAGAATTAATTTCTTGCCTTTTTTCTTGCAAGCATATGACGCTTTCTCCCTTGTTTAGATTAACCGAATGATTCCAGATCCTAAAAAGATGTGGCTAGATGACAGGACCTGGGAATCAGAACTGATGCCCCATCACCCATGCTCGATCCCAGCAGGCGGCGAGAGCTCCACCACTCCATTATGTCTGCAGAAACGGGGGTTGGTTTTAGCTCTAGAAATAAGATAAATTACAGGCGCCAATTGCTACAGTTTTTGTTGTGACTATCTCTTCTGCAAGCGGTGTATAAACAGGAAACCATGGCCACATGGCAGGGAACTGACTCAATACCGGCGAATACTGATAGAAATCAGGTCATATTGACATCCTTTGTTTATTCACTGCTTTGTTCGCACTGTTTATCCTTAGCATCTTGGCCACGCATTTGGAAAAACTCCCACTTTGCCACCCATCGACCGCTCTTTTGTCCCCCCAAAAACATGCCATTGCAAATCCCTTGCCTTTATCCATCACCAGTAGCAGCTCCTTCAAACCCAGACCTAAGGGGGCACGTGCTTTTGGGGTACGAACCGACTTCCTCCACCCTTCCAGGAAGGTCTCTTTCTGATGCCTAGGAGCTTGCTATTAGTTTTTGCCTGTAAGTGGGACTTTCTCTCCTACCAAGGAGCCAAATCTGTTTTAAGCGACCAACCTGCCGAAACGCAGCCCACCCCAGGACAAATCTGCAGCCTAACTGGGCATTGCACAGCAAAGACAGCATTTGGCTGTCGGCTGTTTAGCTCTACCTGGTAGTCTATTCCAAGCCTGAATTCATCCTACTGCAATGAGGAGCTTACATGTGTTAGAGATTTCTTCCGACGTTATTAACACGCCAACATCTGTACTATTGCAAACGTGATCCATTCGCGATGTTCTGTATTTTACAGCAGCAGGTCATCTGCTCCTAAACACTTTCCTTCTCACTCCAGATATGCCAGAAACATCAAGGTAGCGTTCCGACCGTCAGCTCTAGGACACCAGAAATAGATCACACGAAAAGACCCTCAAATTCCTGCGTTCATGTTTGAGGGATTTCTTTACCCAGCTGAGTCCACAGCGGGTCACAGGCTTCTGCCAGCGGCTCCTTCTTTCACATACCCATGGCCTTAGAGGAGGAAGGCTATTACAAAAGCCAAAACTTTTGGAGCTGAGAGGAGAAAAAGATTTCGGGTGTAAAGTCTTATTATTCCACCCCTATTTTTACCAGCTAAGGAGCTCCTTCTTCACCTCCACATTTCTGCTGTATCGCGTTAGCTCTTGGTCTCTACAATCTCATCCGAATCATTGCCTCTATCAAGGGAGGTTTTATTAACCACACAGCATGAGGCGTTTAATGTTTATTGTGAATTCCTCCCTGCAAATCAGCCCCTCTCCTGTGCATTTACCACGAGGCAACCAGGCTCAGCCCTGGGCATCTCCCCAGCCAGACCCTCTACAGATGTTCAACGTATTGCCCGTGGGTACCCAAAGTCATCGACTGTGTGAGGAGGACCTGCCCCCAGTTGTTGATTGGGGTCACAGAGCCCAGCCCCAAAGCAGAGAGTTTGGGACTAAACAGCTCAATGCCTGGTAGGATGAGGAAGAGGATGAAGGCTGGGAGGCATTCTGCCAGCCGATGAGCTACTAAAATTAGTGAGCTGGGTCAGTGGGGATATGCAGAGAAAGGTTTTGTTCAGGGGAATTAGTGCCTGGGGAATCCTCTTTCTCCCCATATATAATACTGGGAGATTAACTGGCCATGGCATGGTACTGTGAATATTTTGCAGGGCTTCACGGTGAGCTTTTAAAACATGAAGAACCAGCAAAGTTTGGAAAATGAGTGCTAAGACCTCTGACCTTCAGCATTCAAAAAGATAGAGACCACCTCGGACTTGAGGACTTAACAACATGGGAAATACCCTACTGGTCCCTACCAGCCCAGCCCTCAGTCTTCCACAGCAACAGGAGATGCTGGTTTGGGTGGTCCATAAGCCCTGCTTCTCCCTGCTGCCCTTCCCCTCGGATCCCCAGCTCCCACCTGCATCCCTCGAGGAAGCAATAATTCCCCCTTTGCCTTTCCCACTGCCGTCACCGTTTTGCAGACCTCCATCACCCCCTCCAACATTTCCAGTCTGTCCTGGAAGGGCTCCATCCCCTCCCTGGTTTTGGCTTCCCTTCCTGGTACCTGCTCTACCTCCACTGCCCTCCTCAAGATAACAAACCTCCACCCTTATTACAACTCCAAGCCAATGCACTTTGGGGCAGGGTCTTCCCAGTTCTCATGGACAACCACATATAGTTTAAAATCTTGCACCTGGTCAGAGCAGCCAGACGATATTACCGCAAATTTTTGCAGTCCTGTGCTCCTTCAGTAAGGGGAAAACTGGCTTGAGCTGCAGCTGTAAAAGGGTCTGCTAAAGATATCGGGTGGGTTTGGTGCTGTGCTCCTTCAAGGCTGTGCTGGCAAGAGCAGCTCTCTAAATGCTCAGATATTCCCAGTTGAACCAGTGTGAACTGGGAAGCTGGGCTCAATGGGGCCGTTTCCAGACTCCACCCCAAGCATCCCAAAAGGTTAAGAAGGGCCATGCCACCGCGTGGGGCAGGGCTCCATCCTGTCCTCAATTTGCCTGCGAGATCCGAAAGGAATTTTTTCCTATTTCTCTGCCAGGCAGGGGGGGAAAAAAAACCCTACCAACCCTTTGTTGTTGTTTATACTGGATGGGATTAAAGTTTTCAAGACTTGTTATATTTAGATTTCTTTCAGACCCAGATTCAGGCAAACATTACGCATGATTCTTGCTCTGTTTACCCTTTGCTCCATTCCCTCGCTTTTATCGTTCTTCTAGTTTATTCCTTTTCCAATTTAGGTTACATTTCCCGAGGACTGCAGCATAACTCCAGATTTCCCAGGGAAACCAGCACCTCTCGGCAGTAGCAACCGGTTTTGTGGCTCCAACCAGCCTACTTCGGTCCAGCCTAAAGCAAAGAGCATCCTCGCAGGAGTTTTATTGCCAGCAAACAGCCAGGCAGAGACGGAGCAAATTACTCTTCCCTGAATCACAGCCTAAATGACCCCTTAAAGTGGATAATTCACCCCAAGACAAAGGCCTCTCTCCACTTGAGGATGATGCTCTGTCTAGGACCCCCCCCAGCCTGCCCTTGCTCCCCCTCAAAAAGGGCTCCCAAAGCCTGCGATGCTGCAGGGCTGGGACCAAGGTGCGGCACAACCCTAGCTTCACCAGGGACCGAGGAATTTTTGTTCCTCTATCTCTCTCAAATTTCTTCAGGGAAGAAGGGATGCTGATCATCCCTGCAGTGAAGGACTTGCAAGCAAAGCCCAGGCTGCAATATACTCTCGTAAAACCTTCCCAAAGACGAGCGTGTGAAAGATCACTCTATAGATAGGGCAGACAGGAGAGAAGTTTACAGCCAGCGCCCATTTTCCAGTAAATCATTCCCTTTAATCTAGCTGAAAAAACCTTTTTTTTTTTTAAACTCTATGTCCACTACAGTTTTCCAGAGCCGCCACGTGTTTTGGTGTGCTCTTCCTTCACCCTCCTTCGCAGGCGAGGCAGGACAGAGCTCCTGATACCCGATCTCTCCGCTGTGCCCTGGTTAACGGAAAAAAGCTGCTCCCTTGGAGCTGCTCTGATTTATTCCGTAATAATCTCTCCGACGGGGAGTCTTTGACCTGCCCAGAGAGGCTCCATTAAAACCAAGCCTGGTAGCTGGGGTAAGGACAGCTAGTTATTTTCTCCTGAGAGCAACGGTTGTGGACAGTAACGTGCCATTTCTGCACATTGTCTTCACCTTAAATATAAAGGCGGCCATCGGAGCAGAAGCTGATTTATTCCTTTTTCGAGATCTGGTCCAGAATCCGTCATTTGTTTTAGCTCAAAACCCTGCGCACGGCTCCTGGCAGGGCTCCTGCGTGTGTTTAATTTGAAGAGCACAGACTATCCGCCTGCTCAAAGCTGAGCTTGTGCAGAGCAGCAGGATGCAAAATGCGCTTTGACTCCAGCTAAGCCTGACCTATCCCTTCTGGCCACGGGAAACCCAGGAACAGATGTTAGGTGCTGGGATTTTTCTCCCCAAATATCTCTGATGTTTAATTCGCATTTGACGGATCTGCCGTTGCCCCGTATAGCACGAAGGAGAGCGCGCTGTCGGGTTGCAGGGAGGTGAAGAAGGTATTTAACAGCTTTCCTCTTCTTTTTAAAGATGACTGGAGAGAAATTTTTGGTTTTGTAAGCAACGGGTAATTTTTCCAATGCATTCACTATGATCTCCTTGGAAATCCTTGCTACCTTCCACATTTAAAGCAGTGTTATTATAGTCTGAAATGCCGAGCGTCGAGCATTTACAGAGAGAAGTACGTCTTTCATTAGCCCAAACGACGTCACCGGGTAAAATAACCAGATGAGCTTTCAAGCACAAAAGTCCTTCCGCAAGTCTTACGCCTGACTGTTCGCCCAAAGATCACCGGATTATTTGGCGGTTTTATTTTTCCCCCCCTTCAAGCTTTACACTGCTTGCAGTGATTAAGTGATTTCAGGCAAGATTTTTGCTAGCGCTTGGTTGTCACGTTTGAAGGAGTCTCTGCTACGGCGAGTGTAGAAAAGTTTAAGACCTCCCTACTCGCTGCATCCCCTGATTTAGTTCATTTGTGCAGAAGCTCACGTCTCAACTGGCATAGAAATATTAAGACGCATGGCTGGTTTTACTCCTTTTTGACCCAGAAGGGAAAACCGGCTGCATACACTAACAGCTACGGAACGAAGCCAGAGGATTCAATCAGAAGACAAACGATGTGCAGGACATCTCTCGGGGGACCAAATATTTACTATGCCAATGAAACTCCCCCCAAAAAGTTCCCACTCAAAAATACTTCAAATTATCAGACTTCTTCCCAATTTTTCTCTACATGAGTAGTCAAAAAGTTTCCTCTGGGAAGACCTCGCAGAGCTACAGCTGTGTTCCCCTCCTGTCAAATGGCCAGGAGCATCCTCCTGACAGGGACCGGGAGGCACAAAGAGGCACAAGACCCCATACTTCTGCTCCGAACCCATCCCCCAAGGATATGGAAATCTCACAGTCCTAGCTAGGTTTTCCATTTTCTTCCTTTTTTTTTTTTTTTTAAATGTAAATAAAGCAATACTAAAAGTAACTCAAGGTCGGACAGAACCTTACCACACCTTTCCATCAGGGCTGGAGGGAGCGTCAAGCGGCAGCGATGGGGTGGTGGGGAGCTTGGCCAGCCTGCTCCCCCCACGCAGGGGTTTTCTTTCCAGCCTGTGAATCGATGAGGGTTGTTTTCCCAAACATCACAAAAAGCCGGTTGTTGTTACACCCCTCAGCTTTCTGATCAGGTGAATAACGTCATCAGAGTGGGGAGTGACCAGCATCCACCTCTGCGCAGCTCTTGGCTCCGTTTAAAGGTCCCACGGGGCTACAGATGTGCTTTAACCTCCACGACA
>NW_009610566.1:28120-28504 GCF_000690535.1 Cariama cristata
TAGGCGGCAGGTGTTTTTCAGACCGTGAATTCCTCACGGGCTGGACAGACTGTCTGCAACTACAACATTCTTGCAGGGCATGAAAACCATTTTCTGCCAAACCCTGGGGACCACAGACTCCAGCCCTGCCAGGGTGGGCTGGAGCTGTGATGCTTCCAGTCCTCCCCTGGCTGGGGGGCTGCTTTTTCTGATGGTTAGGCTCCAGAGAGGGCTGACGTGACAGCCTTTCCATGCTATATTATCCATATGGAGCTGAGCCGCCAGGGATCAAGGTGGGGGGACCCCGGAGCAACACCCAAGTGCCCACGGGAGCAACGGTGTCATGGCAGCCGGATGAGTTGCTGCCTGCCAGCTGTCTGCGAAAGCTTTTGTCGGCTGGACATG
>NW_009610566.1:28554-30307 GCF_000690535.1 Cariama cristata
CTTGGGAACTTGCTAAGAGCCTCGATAGCCAAAGGTGAGAAAAATAAGGGCTGGTTTTCTTTCCCAGTTGGACAGCTGGTCATTGCTGGCTCCTTCCCCTGGCTCCATCCCCATGCCACAGGGTACGTGGTCCCCTGCCTGCTCCGGGGTGCCCGGGTGGCATTTCCTTCAGGATAGGTACTGCCTCTTCATCAGCCTTCAAGACCCCAAAGCCACAGCATCTCGCCTCCCACGGAAGCACCCAGGCACCCACGACCTGGCTTCTCCCCCGGCCCCGGACCCTCCAAGCAGAGGAGTCTGGCACAGGCAGCCAAAATGCCTGGACCCAAAAGCAACTAAATACCCCCGTGGCCAGAGCAGCTATGCCAGGAATGCTGCGATGGACTGCCAGCCAGAAACGGGAACTCCCCCGGTAATGCAGTGCCGGGGTAGTTTGAATTGGGTGTTTTGCTCCTTCCGTTGGAATTTCTCTTTTTCGTGCTGGTTTTGCCTTCGTTCTGCACCTCAGTGGTCCAAGTGTGCTCATCCCTTCTTTGTGGTTCCGATATGCACGCAAAGGATCCATCATCTTCAAGACATGGTTTAGCGGGTTTAGCGGGCATGGTGGCATCGGGTGTACGGTTGGACTTGATGATCTTTGAGGTCTCTTCCAACCATAATGATTCTATGATTCTATTTCCAGCAATGAAAGTGAGAATAAAACAGAGTTCAAGAGCTTGTATTGTGCGGGTGAGTAAATGCAAAGCAGAGAGCAAGGGAAAAGCTCAGCCCTCCTTTGCTCCTCGGCGTGCCTACAGGTATGGGACCTTACAGCCAAAGTCTTCGGAGCTTGGGAAAAGACGGGATTTGGGGACCTAACTGAAATAGATGACGACTACAGAAAACCAAACCCTTAGCTCTGAGGACCTGAGCTCAAAGGTGGGACCCTGAGTGCCACCGGGAGCAATTTCCCAAGGGAATTCACATCAGCCCCATCACGGCGCTGCCTACGACCGAGCCCTCGCTGCACCTCTCACCCCGCAGCGAGGGAGCCAATACCGCTTAGGGCCACGTACAGATCTAGGGATTAACACCCTCATCTCCCTGCATCCCGACGGAAAATCTGTCCTGCCAGAGAGCAGCACAGTCCTGCTGCCCTACTGCCGACCTAGAGATCTTCAGCTAAAAGTTCCCCCACCCCCAAAAATGCCGCATTTCAAAGCAAATCCTCCTGCCAGCACCTCTATTTATACAGTATCAAGTGCTGATGCCATTTAACAACCCCCTCCCTTTTCTTGACGTTATCTTAAACCGCCCCGCCAAATTAAGCAAACCCGTTGCCCAGCGTATGTCGTTTCTCCTCTTTTTCTCCTCTCCCCCCAACCACTGCTCCTACCATCCCTCAAAGGGACCAAGTACAAATAATTCAGCCTTTGCCACTTGGACTGGTTTCAATCAAAGGATTTGCTGGGTTTCTACCGCGTGGGACACCTCATTAACAACTTCACACCTTTAAGAATGAAAAAAAAAAAAAGTGGTGTTATCCACATTTTAGCATCGCTGCGCTTAATGCTGGTACCCGGCGTTTTGCACCAGAGTCCCCTCCCGGGACAAGTGTTATTTTGGTGGGGAACAAAACAACAACAAGATTAAAAAAAAACAAAACAAAACAAAACATTGCTGGGCTGAATGGGCTTAAAGATCGGCAGGAATGTATTCATCAGAAAGGCGATTAGAGCCTAATGAAATTTGTCTTTATGCCTGTGTCTGTTTC
>NW_009610566.1:30323-35185 GCF_000690535.1 Cariama cristata
TTTTTTTTTTTTGTTTGGGGGGGGGGGGGTGGTCTTTGTAAAAAGCCAGGCTTATTAAAATGCAGGGAGAACGCCACACAAAAGACATTTCTTAGGGTCCAAAGGCATGCTTATTAATGCAGAGGTTTTTTTGTACAGAGCATGCCGGTTTCGGGAGATTTTGGGTATTGTTTGGGGAGAAGAAAGCAAGCCTCACTGATCATTTTCTTTTCCAGTTTCAATCACAGCAGCTGAAGCAAGCAGGTGCTGCCATTCAGAGCCTGTAGCAAAGGGCAGGAGACAAGGGGCGAAGAGCAACGTTACGGGGGGGGAAAAAAAAACAAAACCAAAACTCATCTGCATGAGGGTTTTTTGGTTTTTTACTGTTTTGGCTCATTAAATTGCAGGGCAGCGGTGTTGTGCCCACGCTCCTGGTTTCCTCCGTGAAGATGGCAAGGAAGCATTGCAGGGGCATGCCATCAGGATTCAAAACCTGCTTCCAACTGCAACAGGTTGGCATCAAGAGCCACCGATTTTAACCAAAGCGGCCATTTTTCCCACATACGTCTCTGACGATACCAAACTGTTGGCACGGAAGAAAATAAAGGGTTGTGGTCGAGATACCGATGTGGAGCACAACTCCGATTTCTTCCATTCATTTCAAAACACAGTGGGGTCAACACCTTGCAGCAAGGACACCTGAACGCCGGTGAAGAGCATCTGAAGCAGCGTGGCTGCATAGGGATGATATTCCTTAACGTAAAGGTAAAATGCTTGGAAAATACAGTGGTGGCATTCTGCACGTGGAGCTTTTGCACGGCTGTTGAGGACAGAGCGACTACGACAGCGATGGTAGCCCGAGCACCCTGGTATGAGTTTGGGGAAAAGGAGGAGAGGTAGAGATTTGCCCCCTGTCCTAAGGAGAACCTTGGTACACCTCCAAGGAAAAGTTTGCGTGGTTGCTCACGCTTGGAAAAGCAAACCCAGGGGTGGGTTGTGCAAGGGGTTGGGACTCCACCAAGTCCTCACTTGCAAGAGGGGAAAGACTTGAAAATCTCCATGAGGCACTTTTCATGCTTCCTGTGACACTCGACCCAAAGGGGAAAGCCCACATCTACCTTTTGGTTGGGAAACCTGCCCGAGGCTCTCGCTAACAAGTGTTTCTGGAGCGTGACTTCTGTGTTATTGGCAGCAGAGCCCTTGGGAGTGTTTACTCAAGAAAAGCAACAGTAGGAATTTCTATTAACTAGTTTTTGACACTTTGACAACAGAGTTGGGTCCACCCAGCTGGCTTTTTTTTTTCCACACTGCACGTTTCCACCTGCTACGCTATGAAAACTATGAGAAAAATCTCGTGTGTTTTCTTATGAGATTTTTCCTTCTGAGAAAACATGGGAATCGGTCCCATGCTGCCTCAGCCAAGAGAAAAATGTACGGAGGATAAGCATGGATGAGGACATAACGGAGGATGGGACAGCGAGTCCTGGGAACTGACGGAAAAGCATCCTGGAAAGGCACGGCTGCAAACTCCCTTGGTACTAATTTTTCTTCTTTATGTTTGATCTAAGCTCATTGCAACAACAACAAAAAAGCACCAATGCTGAAGATAAAACACCGTGAGCTATCCCCGTTATTGTATAATTCACATGACTTACAATTCTATGAAGTATCTGATGGCTGTGTAGAAACACAAGTAATGACAACAAAATTCATCGTAAGCGTGTTACAGAACATCACCCGACTTGTTCTGCAGAGCCCCAGAGAGAGTCACAGCGCGTGCTCAGCAATGCCGTCCCATTAAGATACAACAAATTTATGGGTTACATTCACTTACGTCTCCAAACTTCTGCCAACGTCTCCTTCACCTCTTGCAGGTGCAGGAGCGGAGCAGACCATTGCAAATGTATTTGGTTGGGTTTGGTTTTTTTTCTTAAAAACCCCTGCCATCACCCACCCACCGCTGCCAGCCCGCCAAGGCACCCCCGGGGAAGCAGAAAGCTGAGGCTGGGCTAAAATTGCTTAGAAAGTCTGATTGGTTTCACCTCTGCTCGGAGGATATTTTAATGGAAATCAGATGGACTGAGTCTGGGGTAAGAGCTCAGCTCAGAGAAGCGAGAGTATCTTCCCCTGAGGCTGGCGATGGCTTGAGATCTCACAAAACCTTTGCTATTGTACTCTTCATATCGCAGCCCTCCTCAAGCGTGTGTCCCCCCCTCCAGCTGAGGTCCCCGATTTGCACCAAATTGCACAAGCGCATAGAAAGACATCTTCCCTGACAGCTCGCATATAGGAAACGCTTTGATAGATCAAAATTTATATGATAATAGCATTAAAAAAAAATGCCTTGGATAGTTCATCCCTCATCATGCTGGATGCAGTAAAGGAGGGACCTCTCGGTCAGAGCCACGGCCAGCAGCAAACGGGGCAAGCAAAGGGGCTCCAACACTAAGGAGCATCTTTAACTTGCTTTCATACAGGTAGAAGGAGGATCAGCTCCCTGGTAAAAGCCATATGATGTCTTGGGAGGATGTCTCCCTCCCCAAAGCACACAGAGCTCAGGGGTTATGCTGAATGGTCAAGGAAAAGATTGAGGTTTTAACAAAGGTGCAGGACTTGCACGAGGTTCGTTGGCTTTTTGAAGGTCATCTTTTCTAGGTTTTGTCCAGCACAGCAAATGGAGGGTCTTTGCAAGAGTTAATAGGTTGTCACAGGGCTCTGGACAAAACCATGAGGACCCGCAATATCATGGCTGGTTCAAGTAACTCAGGCCCTGCTAAGTCACAGGGAAAGGCTACAGATGGTTACACTGACTATCAGCCAACTTAGAACAGATGTATATTTTTATACATATATATGTATGGAACAAAAATACATACATTCATATATGTATATACATATAAAGTCACAAACCCGTGGAACTCATTGCCACAATATAACTGATGTTAAGATTTTATCCGTATTCAAAGAAAGGATGGATGTTTATGGTTGGAGCTAAGCCATCCCAGTTAGGAATTTCTCCACACTTCCAGGAGCATATCGAGCTCTGTCCGTCTAAAGGCAGGAAGAAATGTTCTTTGCTAACCGCTGCTGTGGGGGTTGTTCCCACCTTCTCCTTGAGGCTGTCTGCTGGTGGCTGTGGGAAGCCAGACCAGGTGGACCACGATGACTTGATAACCTGGACCAGATGCCCTTCTGGGTTGCTTTCAGGCCCCAAGCCCATCCTCCGCTCCGACCGCCCACGTTATCCAGCCCTGCAGCCCACCAGATGGTGCTCTCGGTATTAGTTAATACCAAGTTAATCTGCGCCTTTTCCTTCCACCAAGAAACTCCAACACAGATGGTGTTTGGAGAAACATCACCAAGAGCAACAGATTTCTGCATTTTCCTAGAGCACCAGCCAGATCGTGTGGCTTCCTCCCAGGCATAACGTGGTCCAAAACCCAGAAATATCTTTTTGAAGTATCTGGAGGTGGTGGTGGGTGATGGGTGCTACCATGCACCTTCAAGCCCAAGTGTAATGCGTGGCCCTTCGGCTGTACCAGGGTGTTGAGCCAAAACACTGGGAGAGATGGGAGAAGCCAAGTTGGTGGGGAACGCAAGCACGCCCCAACGTTCAGGACAACATACCACACACCAATGAACCTGTGAGCCCATTGGAAACCCACTGGTGCATCGTTTCTTGAAGGTCTCCTCCACAAGACCAGCTTCTTGAGCTTTTCTGGAGTGATACCCTACAGCCAAGAGAGCTGGCTGGGACATCAGTGGACTTTGGTACTTCTGCTTGCTAAAGAAATGAAACGTTTTCTATTTGAGGCTCAATGTTGTAATAGCAGGGAGAGGTTGCGCAGGATCTCCGTCGCCCAACGTGATCAGCTTGCTCCAACGTCCACCAGCTGTGAGTTTTGATGAACTCTGAGGTTCACTTCAGCCTTTGTTTCTCCCTAGTTTTCTACAAGAGGAATGTCTGCATTTTCTGTGCCCTTTGCAGACTGTGATGCTCACAATTATATCAGATCTGGAGATTTGGGCTCATGATGTAGGGTTGATCCTGAGGCCGTTTCTTTGGCCCAGCAGGACGGACTGTTTTCCTTCCATCTTTCCGGCTTAACGAGGCTCTCTTTAATTTCTCCTTAATAAAACTTGTGGCAAAGGGGAACATTTAATGTGCAGTTAATAAATAAAAACCGGAAAGCATACGATACTGGCTGACTTCCTAAAAAAGTAAGTGCATTTTCTACAGTCAACCATGGGACATCAGCAGCAAAATCAAACCTCGAGCACAGAAGCCTGACTGCTAAGCGAACCGGCAGCTAACTCTGCAGCTTTTGGGTTTTTTTACCAGTAATGTATTTTTATCGCCGAGAAGCCAGAAAAGGGAGAGCATTAAAGGTTGCATGCATGGGTACGTGGGAGCGCTCCAGTCATTTACGCCCCTAATGAGTTTTGTTGCCTCTGAGCAGAGCACAGGTAATAACAGATCATAAAGTCGGTTTACCACCCGAATTGCCAGTCTCTGAAGGTTACTAAAAGCCCGTTCAAATGAGCACGGTCAGCTCTGCCTGGCTGTTTGGAAATCGCCGCTTGTTTAATGGTTTAGTGGAAACCGGTGTTTGAAACCTCATTGAAATGGGTGAAAAATCAGGAGTGGAGCAAACAGAGCCAACGTGATTTTGTCCAGAAGAGTCTGGCCAGAATCACTTAGATTTGTCTGGTGATGCTATTTGTTTGCTTTATCCAGATCTGTCCCATTGGCTCGTTGACTAGTTATAAAACTTCCCTGTTTTATGAAAACTGCTCATAAAGCATCTCCACATTGGACAGGGTTAATCCAGCCCTGGGATGTGTTTTTCAAGCATCATGCCTGGAAAACCATCCAGGGCTCA